>NW_012139413.1:10272112-10273850 GCF_000956105.1 Propithecus coquereli
TATATATTCCAAATTTTTTTATTACCTATAAGTTAAAATTCTTTGATATTTCAAGAAAAACTTTGAATTTGAATATTCTGGCATTTCATAGCAGTTAGTGCTTTTGTCCACTGTTAGCTCCTCAGCACATATATTACCCTGTTTATAGTGAGTACTCAATATTTCCTGAGTTTTAAAAAGTGTAAATGAATAAATGTAACACACATCCTCAGTCTGTAACTATGATAGTTATTCTAGCAATGATAATGTCTTATAAAATGATAACAGCACCAGATTTCATGAGTTTGTGAATCATGCTTTTTGTGTTCTTCTTTTACTCTAATTTAACAATTCTCCATCTTTAATGCATAACAGAATCACCTGGAGGCTTGTTGAAACACAGGTTGGTGGGCTCCAACTCCAGAGTTTCTGATTCTGTAAGTCTGGGGTGAAGCTGGAGAACTTGTATTTCTAACAAGTTCCCAGGAGACACTAATGCTGCTGGTCTGGATGCTAGTTTAAGAACTGCAGCTCAAATTCATAAAATCCCTTCTTTTTGAAATTTAAGCATCTTACCCAACGACCTTCACAAAGATCTAACATATTCTCCCTGCCTGATATGCTGTCATCATTCGGCTCTCATCATATTATTCTATGAAAACTGAAATACAAGAAACTCACAATAATATTCTGGCTACTGTTACTACCATGAGTAATGTCCTTTGTCTCTGACCCAGGAGTCTCATGCCTTCTACCAGTATTCATTAAACTGTGAATTTGCAAGTAGAGTAAAATCTCTTATCAGTCACAATTCTTGACAGTAGATATTAAAATATAAAGTCAATTTCAGGACTTTACTTTTTTTACAGCATAGTGAACAAGTAATTCTCTTGGCATATTGTAACACTAACATTGAAAAAGATCTATAGCATTTTTCACTGGTAGCCCTGAAGACTTTCTTCTCTTCAGAAATTCTCAGCTTTCAGTTTAAGTGGAATTCTTAGAGCTCATAACTCCCACAAAAAGAAAAAAGAAAAAGAAAAGAAATGTGTGATTTTGGTTTCAATTGAGCCAGAGGAAACGTGTTATGTCTGACTTTTCTTAGAGTCTAGTCTTTCATTCATTTTAGACCTGCTTCTATAAACAACAATAAAAATAGATCAAAATGGTTTAAGTAATCTTGCCAAACAGAATGGAATATCTGAGAGAGTTTATGGCTTGTCTGAGATAAATGCAGCACACAACATGTGGATTAGTATCTATCAAGCTTTAGAAGAGAACTGGTGTTATTGCTTTTTGAAGTAAACAAACCATTTGAAGCTAAAAAGATGATCAATTTCTCCTCTGTTCTTAAAGTCTCGTGGTACATTGTAATAGAAAAGAAGACAAACCTTTTAAAATTTTTTTCTTGCACTTCCATCTTCATTTTCTTCTCATTAGCCATTCATAACAGCCAGCTTGATCAGGGGGAAGCATTGTAGCTGACAAATAAAAATGGTGAGACATAGCTTCTTTATTATTCCCTCACTGATCCCACCCCACTTGCTCTTCTTCATGACAAATGATAGCCAGAGAATCAAGTTGTTAACTCATGTATAAGTATCCTTCTTGTGCTGTCTTGTTGATATTGAGAAAATTTGACATCGCTGATGTTGGTTTTCCATTTCACAGTGACTCTAATGTTTTTCATCCAAGAGCATCAATTTTTTATCCTTGAAATTTTGAATATATTACTTATAATCACAATGTTTTGTTATTC
>NW_012139413.1:10273900-10275011 GCF_000956105.1 Propithecus coquereli
GCATCAGCATAACACTAAACCTATTACCTGGTGCATCAACTACTCTGTTACCTGGTGCATCAACATAGTATTAACCTACTACCTGGCACATCAACTAACCTATTACCTGGCGGGCAGTAGCCACCTGATACCCCACCCCTTGGACCACCCCAACTGAATAAAAGTGGGAAAAATTGGGTAGACAGGGCTCAGAATTTGGTGGCGGGATCCCTCTGAGTCTGCGGGCGAATGAAGTTTGATTCTCCGACTCTCTGTGTACCGCTCGGTTTGTCCTCGGAGCCGCCCTCTGTAACACTTGCTGTAACATGATAACTGGAACAAAATCTTTTTTATTATTTAAAATAATCGCACAAAATGCAACTATTGACATTTTCAAATCAAAATTTTGTCCAGGCACAGTGGCTGACACCTATAATCCCAGTGACTCAGGATGCTGTGGTGGGAGGATCATTTCAGCCCAGATTTCGAGGCTGCAGTGAGCTATGATCATGCTGCTTTACTCTGGCCTGGGCAGCAGAGCAAGACTCTGTCTCTAAAATGAAGAAAAGGAAAGGAAATTTTAAACATACCTACCAAACACCTTCTTAAGCTTTAAAATCAATATTCAATTTTCCACATGTTCTACTTGGATTAATACTTGGTGGATAAGAGGCCCATATTTTCATTCATTTGTTCCCCCCCACACACACTTGAACTATAAAATGTTTTTTTCAAAGGGCGATATTTGATGTTTTGTTGCTTATTATGACTCTGGGGAAGAACTCCAAACTTTGTGGAGGTCATGATTATCTGAATTCCTTTAATATCCGGTATTTAGTTTACCTTCCCTACCGACCTACTTATAGGCCTGTCACAAAACCTATGCAGACCCAGCAGGTCTCACAAGCTAACATACCATCTCACTCAATACGTCTGTACCTGGAATAGAATTAGAATTCAGTTTTTTTAGGTGAAAAACTATACTTGAGTGTGCAAAACACGGGTATTTTAAAATGAATGAGATGACTGTGTTTAACCCTACAAATTTGCTGTGTATTTTCTATTTGTCCCAAGTATCCAATATTTCTTTTGGACTCTTTTAAAATTTCTTTTGCATTAAGTATTATTACAA
>NW_012139413.1:10276221-10283778 GCF_000956105.1 Propithecus coquereli
ATTGTGATAAAATGCACACAACATAAAATTTACCTCTAAACCATTTTTAAGTGTACATTTCAGTAATATTAAATACATTCATAAGGTTGTGCAACCATCACCACCATCCATCTGCATAACTGTTTTCATCTTCTAAAGCTGAAATTCTGTACCCATTAAACGATAACTTCCTTTCCCTCTTCTCCCCCATCCCTGAGAACCACCATTCTACTTTCAGTCTTTATGATTGACTAGTCTTAACTACCTCACATAAGTGGAATCATACAATATTTGTTGTTTTGTGACTGGCTTATCTCAGTTAGCACAGTGTCTTCAAGGTTAGAACGTATGCTTCATGTAGCATATGTCAGGATTTTTTTTCTTTTTAAGGATGCAAAATATGCCATTGTATGTATATGCCACATTTTTCTTATCCGTTCATCTATTGATGCACTTGGGTTGCTTCCACATTTTAGCTATTGTGAGCAATGCTGCTATGAAGATGGACGTACAAATAATTGTTTGAGGCCTTGCTTTAAATTCTTTCGGGTATATATCCAGGAGTGGAGTTTTTGTATCAAATGCTAATTCTATTTTTAAATTTTTGAGGAACCCTCACACTGTTCTTCACGGCAGCCATACTGTTTTATATTCCAACAGTGGGCAGCGGCTCCAGTTGCTCCATATCCTTGACAGCACATTATTTCCGCTTTTTTTGATAGTATCCCTTCTTGCATATTACATTTTATCCTCACTCCAAATCTATGAGGTAGAGGAGATCGCTCTAATTGTACAGATGAAAAACCTAGGATCCAAGAAGTAAGGAAATTTGCTCAAATTCACACTAGTATGTTGTCACTATGGAAATCAAACTTTTTTGACTCTGAAGTCTGCTTTCTTGTAACCGCGATATTCACCTATCTCTTTAGGTATGGATGTATTTTATTTACAGAAAGAATGAGCGAGTAAGAAATGTGTCTTAAAGGAGTTATAAAGAACTGTGTACTGCATATGGAAGTGTAGTACAATAAGGAATAATTTCCAGAAATCTATTGGCTATCATGTTGTGTTTTTCTTACTGTTTGAGAAACTCCAGGACTAAGTGTTGTAAACGTTAAGTTGAAACAAACAAACAAATGAACAACAAATAAAGGTAAGAGATGTCATTAAATAAATATTAGGGTCAGCTTATTTAGAGTGGATGGGGAGATAATCCAAGGAACATGCCATTGAGAAAAAAGCTAGTCAATAGGCTGAAAGAAACCAAATAATCAAAATTTTGGTAAAGTATAATAAAAACTCTACCAGAGGATTTCTCTCTCTAACCACTGAAACTCTATCGCACATGAATATATTTCTACTAAAAGTAAATATAAGTTTTCTGAATCCATTTTTCATATAACCATAAAAGAATTTGAAAATTTTGCCAGATTTGAAGAATAATTGTAAACAGAAATAAAATATGGAGATTGGTGATTTCCCTTCAAGGAGCAACAGTCTCACAGCTAATTAGACAAAGAGCTACATTCTTGTAAAGTGTGACTAAGATGTGAGAGAGATTCCCCCCAGGATAGGAAACTACAAACTCATTAACCTTTTACCCAGCTGGCCTGAAACACATGAATCTAATATTAAAGCTAGAAAAAATCTAGAGTCTGTCACTGTTGTTGTCCCATATTAGGCATAAAACTGAAGGGCATGGAGTACAGGTGGTGTTTTCATTTTTTCCCCCATCTGAAAGTCATACCTTTGGAAGAGAAAAGAGGATATGATAAATGAACAGCTGGTTGCTTCAATGGCATCAAAGCAGGGTTTGGCTTTTTTGGACCATGATTATGTTAACAAGATTAGTAATGCCTACAGAGACAAAGTGCATCTCACGGGTCTAGAGAGATCGTATTTTTCAGGACATTCACTGACATAATCAAGAAGATTCTTAAATCTGAAGAGAAAAGTGGATGCCACAAGGAAAGGGCAATAATAAATAATATAGTGAGTATCAAGCACAGATACAGACAGGAAAAGCAGTGGTGCAGAAACATATTTTTCCTAAGGAAAAACCGGGTAAGTGTATTTAGAATGCAACTTTATATTTCTATATAACAATGCTGGGAATAAGGATGATATGACTAGTATGAAATCTCAACATAGAGAAGGAAAACATGGGCTGAGGCATAGATCTAAATGGCTGCTGGCTTCTAGTGGATAGAGGCCAGGGGGACTGCTAAACACCCTACAATGCACAAGACTGCCAACCATGACAAACAATTATCCAGCACAAAATGTCAATAGAGTCAAAGTTGTGAGAAACCTTGCTTTCGTAATAACATAGTTCCATGAATATGTGAGATCATAAAAAAATAAACTACAAATTACTGTAATGAGAAAAAAGGGGAAATATCAAAACAAGCCATCTTGACTACAGGTGAACCTCCCTGATGAATTGAGAAAGCGATTTTTATAGTTTAAAGAGAGCCAGACTTCTATTCGGCAGGCCTGACATTTAGTTCTGGTTCAGTGTTTATATCATTGAGGTGGAAGTAACTCCGGTAATTATGAGCTACAGTTACAGAATAACAAAGTAAGATTCAAATCCTAGTTCTGACAGCTACTAGCTGATGACCTGTGTAAACTCTTTTTATGAGCCTCATTTTGTATTTTTTTACCTGTAAAATGTAGACAAAAAATCTGTCTCATAATATTTTTTGTGGGTATTAGGTGCAATAATAAAAGTAATGTACTTAATAAAAAGCTTGTAATATTAAGTGTGGGGTAAATAGCTTTTATTTATCACTATTTATTTGCTTATTTCCAAAATATGATTTAAGAACCAAAACTTCTGTTTCTTAAATCCTATGAAATATCAATAACTAAAATTGAAAAGATAAAATATACAAAAATGATCTATTAAAAAGGACCCATTCAAAATGGTGACATAAACTTATAATGTTTTAAATTCTAAAATACAGTAAATTTTTAAAATAATACTAAAAAAAGACCAAAAGAGCTTTTACATTTTGTGCTGGGTGTGAACACAGGAAAACATAAACTTGCAATTTGGGGATGATAAAAGAGGGGAAAAGTTGAATTATGCAATTTGTACTCTGCTTTAACTTAAAAAAAATCAAATATGCTTAAGAAGCTCACTGAACTGGAACAAAACGAGAATCAATGTTTGATTTGTTGAGCTAAAATCTGCTGACCAAGGGCATTGAAAACAAAGATAGGAGACAAGATGCTGAACAAGAACCAGACTTCTTTCAAATGCCTTATCTCTAGTCCTAAACAATGAATGACTTTCAAGTTTACTAAGTAGTATCACAGAAGTATTCAGAATGAAACTATGAAAAAACATAAAGAAAAAATGATCTGAAAAATATCATTCTGATGTTTCTAAAAAGAGATCTATAGGTAGATTCTAGAAGCTCTATACTAGTATTTCCCATCTGTCAGTCCATTATATAACTGTCAGGACTTCAGGCGTTTCTGCATACTATCAGTATTTGCTTTAAAAAGAATGTTTTGATTAATTCTATAAATGGAAACCAAGTATCATTTACTACTAGTAAAATATTATGATGAATATAATGAATACGAAATTATGTTTTAATATTCTAGATGGTCCTGCCTGCCAAAACTTTGAGTCTGAGATCTCTTTTTTAAATAGGAGTATTAGCAACTGTTACTAAAAAATGTTAAATAAATACCAATACCAAACTGAGACATCCTTCTTGATGGGATGTAATTTCATAACTGAAATGGGTATAACTTAATTAATATAATTAAATTATTCAATTAATAATCATTTAAGTCAGTTTACCACATGAAATAATTTGAAGTTCAGCAAAAGTCATCTTGAACCACCAGTACTATTATGACTTGCTTTGGGCAAATATGCCCGAGAAACTACAATCACCAGAATCGCCTGGGGAGTTTTGAAAATATACTGATGATGCTCAGGCCCCAGGAGTAGAGATTCAGACTCAGTTGATCTGGGTGAGAACTTGGCTTTGTTATATTTCCCAAACTCCCAGGTAATTCTAATGTACAGCTACAATTGAAAATCCTGCTCCAGAACAACAGACTGAGTAGAAAAGATTATTTATCAGATGGTTTGGAGGCACTTAGAAGACTAATTATTTAATATGAAGATCCATTTCACTTCATTTTATTTTCTGACACAATTTATAGACTAATAATACTCAAGGCAAGATCACAAATATGCCAAATGCTGATTTCAGCAAGGCATTGAACAACTATTGATTATAATGCAAAAGATTTAAAGAAAATGAGTGCTACATGGTAATAAAAGTAGTTCGATTTATATATGGTTAAACTAATTTCCAAAGTATATCCAAAGATACATTCGCATGTGTGTGTTTGTGTGTATGTGTCCCATACAGTCCAACACCCTATTTTGATAGTTGAAGAATCTTTCGGATGATGTGACTAGGAGGCTGACTTGTAAACACTATGGTGACATGATGTTAGGCAACACATATGATACCTGACATGACAAAGGTCTACTTTTAAAAAGACCTTAATACTGGAGTGCTAATGGCAATATTTAATTGAGGGAGAAAAGCTGCCTCCTAAATGTTGGGTTAAATTTGGCTGTGAAAGTACAGGACAATGGTTTCAGGCCAGCAATTTATATACTAAAAGATATAGGATTTCAGCAGCTGCCATGTACAACATGAGCCATTGGAATGTTATGGCTATTAAAACAAATCAAAACAAAGCAATCCTCTCGAATATAAGTTTAGCCGCATTAAAGAAGAGCAGTCACCATCACAGAATGTTTGATACTCTCATTCTGCCACACTCATACTGATCTTGGAATTCAGTAGTCTATTTTGGATGCCATCTTTTTAAGCTAATGTTAAATAAGAGTCTATCTAAAGAAGAATGAATAGGATAAAAAAGGATTTTGAAGCATTATGATTTAAAAAATGATGCAATGAGCTGGACATTTTTATCTTGTAAAATAAATGTATGTTAGGATTCTATGACAGTTGTCCATAACAATCATCTTTGAAGGGCTCTCGTGCCAAAGAGGATTTTTGATAGATTTTTGTGTGTGTATGGTGAACTAAATCTGAAAAAAATTACTGTTGGCTAAAATCTAACCACAAGTCAAGCCTCAAATTGTTCACATGTAATGATGTGTCCTTAAGGTAAGGGCCTCTCTTACAACTGGAAGGGTTCAGCCAAAGGAAGGTGAATTCTTTAGAGAAATAGTGTAGGTTGGGTGCTGACAGTGTAGTGAACGTTTGGACAAGTTTCCTATTAGCTTCCTTACAGGTCTAACATTTATTTAATACAAAGTTCAAGGGGGGTAAGACATTTGTTTAAGATAATGAAGCTGCATAACATCAGAAATGAAATTATAAGTAATTTTTTCTAATTCTCTTCCAATGTGGGCTGTTGTTTTTTTTCTGGGAGAAATGATTATATATGCCAATTTATATATTTATCACCATTCTTCTTCTATGTTCTATTTCAAATGGCCACATGGAGATTACAAAGAAGGTGGAATTGTGTTTTCTGGCTTAAAATAAAAATTAAATATATGTTACCAATTTTCAAATCATAAGTGATTCAGTTTTAACTACCAAACTCCCACTAGGTAGGGGTCATGTATGCATGCATATAAAGAGTAAAAAGTATATCTTATAACAGCCTACATTTGATAGCTGTGAGAATATTTTATATTATTAGAATATATTAGTCTGTCACAAAATTAGGTTTAGAAGTCATGGCTTTAAGCAATTTCTTCTTTCTTTGAATGAATGAAATATAAAATTGTTGAAAATAACTTCCAATGACTTCTGTTTATTTTTGAAGTCCATAAACATGCTGGGAAAGAGAAATAAGCTTCAGCATTTCTCTTCAAAATTCTTCAAATTATAGATAACTATGTATAAATATTGCCTTAGTAAACTAAGCAGGAAATAAATGTTCTTTCCATGGCTGAGGACCTCCTGACCATAATCAAACTGAATGAGTGAAAGATCTATAACCCACATCAGAATTTAAATCATCTAGCTCTCATAAAATGCCTGAGATGTGATTATAAAATGAATTAACCATAATCTTTACTGAGGTGTCAGTTGCACATATTTAATTTTGCATGTTTTTAAAGGCTAATAAATCAGGTGAACAAAAATATATGCCAAAATCCATAATAATTTTTTACACTCAGTTAGATGAGGTATTTCCTGTTACTTTAATAAATACTCATTTAGCCAAAGTTTCTGCCAGTGAAACACTAAAGTTCCTGCTAACACCCTGAACAAAATGTTTAAAATTATTTGTATCTTTCAGTAAATGTTCACTATATATTAAATAAATGAATGAGAAAGGATGAACACTGAAATCAGATATTTTTATATATTCACAAAAATAAAGTCCTGTGGCTTTCTATCTTATTATTTGTGTGATTTGGCATGCTACCTTTTTGTTCATATTTTCTCATCTGTAAAATTAGAATATTAATAATAATACATACTGCATGGATTGTTGTGATAATTAAATAGAATGATGGATGTAAAGTGCTTAAAATAGTCCTGGCACATAGAAAATGCTCCATAAACCTTAGTTACTGCTGCTGTGCTGCTGCTGCTGTCATTGCTGTTCATTGCTATTCTTCTTCTTTCGATGTATATTTAAAATATTTGGAAGATACATATTTAGTAAAAGGGTCTCTCTTTGCTTTTTACATTGAAATATAAAACATTTCACTCTCCTACCCACTTATACATGCATATAGTTATGTACAAAAACATGAGTATCCAAAAACCTTAATAGGCCAAGATGGGACCTTTTGTAAAAACAGCATTGATTCACACTCGTTAAGTGTTTCCTCTGCTGACAACAGAGCATGATCATTCAAGCTGTGCTCCTAAGGCATCACTTCCCACAGGCAGTATCTTAAACATTCATTACTTTTTAAGAATGTCACATGAATGCTTTGAAAAAAAAAATACAAACAAACAAATAAAATACCACAAACTTTCAATGTTGCATCAACTTAGGAAACAGCATATATGAAAATATTCTTGGAAATCCTGTGTTGTAGTGACTTTCATTATATTTACAGTTATCCAGAATTCCCTTTCTTTGGAAATAACCACCTTGATCTCTTTCTTATAGTTACTAATCCTCTAGTATGTGCAATACTGGCGGCACCGTGAATAAAAGGTGCCCTTTATATATAAAAGTGGTGGACAGGTAACTCAAACCAGCCTGTCTTCTATAGGTTTGTATTGACCTGAGTAACCAAAGGGCTAAAACAATCAATCAAAAGACAATTGGAGCTCATGACTTTCATGGTGGCCCCTGAAAGGATTTTTACTAAGTTCTTGCTACTCAGACCCAGGGTCCTGTGTTTTCTAAGCTTTTCTCCATCTTTCGTATCAATTCTGTGAGATACTAGATATACTTCAATTATATTCCTCCTCTTATTAATTTACGCAATGTCTTTCCTTTGCTTGCAATTAAAATAATCTAACTGAAACACAGAAAAAAATAAACAAAAACACATACTATCTGCTAAACCACCAGAAAGGAAAAATA
>NW_012139413.1:10286182-10287409 GCF_000956105.1 Propithecus coquereli
TCCCTGATAAAGAAAAAAATATTTTGGAATACAACTTTTAAAATCCTACATTAAAAAATATACTGCTATAGTTACAGTGCACACCTAAAGTGGTTAAAAAATAAGGTCAATGTTATTGACTAGAAAACTTTTGGGAATTCCATTCAACTTTCACAGAAGCAATTAGAATCCTTCCTTCCACTACCAGGTATTGCACAATTCTGCTTGGTTCTCCAGTACAATGCTGGGAATGGGGGATGAAATGGCGAGCGCATGAACACGGTGGTTGACAGAGGAGATGTTGAGAGGTTAAAGAACCACCTAACCAACGTTTCTTAAACTTAGAAATAAGAGCAGACTGTTTGGAAAAGAACCTCTTAAAGACTCCCACTTTTAACCTAATCATTTTATATTTTTATTTGAATACATATAACCTAAAGCTAATTATAAGCTCATACTTACAGTTTTAAAGACCTGTATAAACAAAATAAAATTATAAAATAAATATAAAATATCTAATATTCGAAACTGAATTAAAAGTAACAATGTTAATCCACTATGACAGGTGATATTGTTTTGCTGAAACAAAATAGCTGATTACACTGCAGATGTGGTGCTGACTGCTATGAACAAGGCTCCTGTAAAGTTGCAGGGCTGACTACACATTACTATGCGAAACCCAGTTTCCCATTCTACGTCATTGATTGAACTAGGGAAAACCTGTATCGGTACACCGAATTAATTGTAACCCCCTTTTCCCTTTTCTTGGAAGAAGACATCTTTTATTTACTAAGTCAGTCTCAGTGCTTTTGTTGTTTGCTCTCAACAGTCACAGAAGAGCTACATTTGGTATGAGTAAGACCTTAAACCTAAATCCAAAGTGTGACTGAAATCCTGTACAGAACATCACTTTTTGTTTTCACGATTATGAAGAAATTTTCCTTTTAAACCTGAATATATTAGATTGACATAAAAATTAAAAAATAATAAACAACTCATAGTCAGAAAAAAAACTTTGTGCATCCACTTTGAAAATCATGACTGGTCCATTCATATCTCTTGTCTTAAATATTAATATTATGAGGCCAGCTTTAGATGCAGGTGTCTTTGTACTGGAGCTTCTTTCTTTCTTTCTTTCTTTCTTTCTTTCTTTCTTTCTTTCTTTCTTTCTTCCTTCCTTCCTTCCTTCCTTCCTTCCTTTCTTCCTTCCTTCTTTCCTTGCTTTCTTCCTTCCTTCTTTCCTTCCTT
>NW_012139413.1:10287929-10289543 GCF_000956105.1 Propithecus coquereli
TTCTTTCTTCTTTTTTGACAGAGTCTTGCTCTGTCACCCAGGCTAGAGTGCAATGGAGTCACCATAGTTTACTGCAACCTCAAACTCCTGGGCTCAGTCAATCCTCCCACCTCAGCCTCCCAGAGTGCTAGGATTACAGGCATGAATCACTGTGTCTGGCCTTTTGCACTGGAATTTTCTGGTAGACTTAAAGAAAAATGGAAAACTATGACAAAAAAAATATTTCATACATCACGAAATGAGAGTATTGGCTGGAGTTTTGCAGTACCACCTAAGAAAAAAATCATTAAAAACAAGAGAGAATAACTGAGAACATTTATATTGCTTAAAACCTTATTATCTATATTCCAAAATATACATATATATGCAAACATACATGTACATATTCACACACAAATGTATAATATACATGCATATATTTAATTATTTTAACCCCTATGCTTGTGTGTTACAAATGGCATAAATGTCAAAATCAAAAAACGACCTACACACTTATTCTGAGGAGTAGCAAAGCAACTGGAAACTGAAGAGACAGTACAATCTGTAGCCAGTTTTGGAGGGATAATATATTATATGGAGAAAAACGGGAATATGTAAAGTAAAACAGCAATAAGAAATAAAAACAAAACAAGCAAACAAACACTAACAGATATAACCATTGGGGATACGCATACATACAAAGCCATGTCCTAACTTAAATTAATCCATGGTCATGCAAGATAGATTGTAGAAAAAGGTTTATATGGTAAATTTACAACAAAATAAGATTTATATTTGTCAACTGTTAAAGGCTGGTGCTTTTTTCAGCTGTGAGAGCTACTTGTAGTATCACCAGTGGCCTGCCGACTATAAAAAGAAGACATCTTTTTCCTGTCCTTCCCAATTCCAGTTACCCCACTAAGTGTAATCAGTGTTCAGTGATTTTTTTCTGAAACTTTCTGCATTCATTTTACCTATGAGATAATTTCTCATACATATTTTTTTAAATTTCTCAACCTTTGCATATATACTCTTATTGGCAACCTTTAGAAACAGCTGAATTTGTAAATTATTTCTAGCCATAATAGATAATTATAAAATATTTGCTTAACATCCAGGTGACTTTCAACTTTTTCAGGTCTTCTTTTTAATTAAAACAATTTTTGGTGAGCTAGGCTGATGCCACGGCACTCACTCTAGCCAGGGCAACAAAGAGAGACTCTGTCTCAAAAAAAAAAAAAAAAAAAAAGAAAGTGGGCTTACAACTGCAAATCAACCGTGCATGAAGGCTATTTACTCCAACAGGTACTCAAACGTCTTTCAGTACACAGGTGTATAAATTTCCACCAGTCCCCTCCAAAAGAGAAAAATAAAAATAATACAGTGAAGCAAAGTGTACTCAATATGGATTATAAGTTATAAAAAATGCCTTTTTTCCCAATATTTTTTTCTACTAAGTTTTTGAGTTAAATAACGTTTGTAGTTGATGATGATAGTTGTTTTCCTAATGTCCTTAATTGACAAATGTAAAAGTTGGCATCTCCAATATTTTTTAAACTATTTGTGAAATCCAGAACACTTAAAACCATGGATTTAAAATGTTTGTCCTATAAGATTCAGAAGCTTCACAATTTT
>NW_012139413.1:10289593-10291103 GCF_000956105.1 Propithecus coquereli
AACATCATTTATGCTTTCTTTATCAGAAAATATATTGTTATATAGTATTAGGTAGGGATAAGGAGGGACAAAGAGGAACAGATGGCACTAGGAAATGCTTTGTCTACAATAGGAGGAACAAACTGACCAGAGGGGGCTTCCAAGAAGGAACAGATGCCTTGTCAAGGGGGTTCCAAGGACTGAACGGATGTTTGGTCTATGATAGGGGGTCTCCAAGGACTGACCAACCAGAAAGGGGCAGAAAAACCGTAAAGTGGAGATATGATCGAGGCCACAGAAAGGGGTCTTTGGAGCATGCACACAATTGAGGTGACAGTGTTCGTAAATGAACTACCTTCATTAACATAGTAAAAATCACACCCACCCATGCCATGACAATTTACAAATATCACAGCAACCCCTGGAAATTGCCTTACAAAGTTAAAAATGGGGAACACTTGCCATTCTGGGAACTCTCCACTCCTTCCCCAGAAAATTCATGAATATTCCACCCCCAGCTTAACATATTATTAGGGATTAGCCTAACAGACAGACCCTAAACGTGGGGTGATGCTGTTCCTAATAAGCAGTGTGTTGTCTACTGACTTTGAGAGTATACTATACTTTCTATACTTTTTCTTTAGACTCAGGGTCTTCTCCACTTGCAGAGGTAGACTCGTACCTTCTCTGAAAGGTATTAATACTTTCACTTGTATTCTTGCTTTGCAATAAAGTCTGCTTGTGTGAATAGCTTTGTGCTTGTGATTGTTCCATTGCATTGGCCTGGCTTGTGATTCTTCCACGCAAGGAGCCAAAGAAACAGGGAGCGCAAGAACCTGACATTTGGTCCTGAACCTGACAATAGTTAAGCTGTCAAATTTTCCTTTTGTATTTTAAGGTTGATATCAGTGTGAAAAAGCTGGCCTAGCCTCAATAATTATTAAAAAAAAACTCCAATGACAATGGCTTTTATCAAAAAGTCCCAAAACAACAGACGTTGGCGTGGATGTGGAGAAAAAGGAACACTTACACGCTGTTGGTGGGACTATAAACTAGTACAACCTCTATGGAAAGTAGTATGGGGAAACCTCAGAGAACTAAAAGTAGACCCGCCATTTGATCCAGTAATTCCACTATTGGGAATTTACCCAAAGGAAAAAACATCACTTTACCAAAAGACATGTGCACTCAAATGTTTATTCCAGCATAATTCACAATTGCAAAGCTGTGGAATCAACCCAAGTGCCCATCAATACATAGTGAATTATTAAAATGTGGTATATGTATACTATGGAGTACTACTTACCCATAAAACAATAATGAACTAATACCTTTTGTAACAATCTGGATGGAACTGGAGGCCATTCTTCTAAGTGAACTATCACAACAATGGAAAAACAAACACCACATATACTCACTATTAAATTGGAACTAATTGATCAACACTCATGTTCACATATGGAAGTAAAACTCAATAGAAACCAAGCAGGTGGGAGGGGAGAGATGGGGGTGAATAAATTCACACCTAATG
>NW_012139413.1:10293472-10295611 GCF_000956105.1 Propithecus coquereli
TCTGTTTCTTTGATGAAAATTTCCACTTTTCCTCTAATTTTAAGAGTGTTTATTTTACCTCATGGAGCATAGTTATAATAGTTGCTTTAAAATTTTTGTTCGATAAATTCCAGCATCTGAGAAATTTCAGGAATGGCATCTGTTGCTAATTTTTTCCCTTAAGAATTTTCCTGCTTTTTATTTGTTGATTAATTTTGCATTGTGTCTCACACATTTTTAACATATTTGGTCTGCCATATCTGTGAGCTTCTCAGCCCCACATCTGCAGAGTCAACCACTACAGAAATACGAATAAAATATACAGTATAAAAACTATTTACATAGCATTTATATTGCATTAGGTATTTTTTAAAAATTTTTATTTCAGCATATTATGGGGGTAAAAAATGTTTAGGTTACATATATTGCCCTTGCCCCACCTGAGTCAGAGCTTCAAGCGTGTCCATCCCCCAGACGGTGTGCACCTCACCCATTAGGTGTGAATATACCCATCCCCTCCTCCTCCCTCCTATTTATGATCTCATCTGTGGCTAATTCTCAGTTTACTACAGTAATACGAAATTATTTTTTTTTAACTTGAACATGACATACTTCCTTCACAGGATGCACATGCTCTTTCTTCTTCTTCACTTAATACTTTTACCCTCGCTAAATCTTGTTCATCTATCTCTTGTTATCTGCGAAGTTATTTGCTTTAGGAAGCATTCATTGATTTCCTGTGAATAGATTACATGTTTTTCCAATATGCTGTCATAACACACTACACTTCTCTTGCTTTTGTATTTTCTGAAATTTTCTCATTTATTGTATGTTACTCTAATAGTCTATTTACTATACCACTCTGCCTTTTCTCTCTACTGTGAATAATAACTGTCATTTATTTATTGAGCTCTTACTGTGCTCCAGGCTCTGTGGTAATTGCTCAACACGTATTGCCTTATTTCACAGAATGAGAGACACACTTTATTTTACATAGATAACACTACCAAATATATTCAGAAGACATCACTGATTATACATTACATTCTGTTTCTAAGATGTTGAAAAGTGAGAAAAAAGGAAGCTTCTTGGAATCGATGAAATATGTTATTGCATATAATCTTCACAGCAACCATACAAGGAAGATGACAGGAAACCTAATTTATAAAAGAAGAAAGAAAAACTTAAAGAGATTAAATAACTTTTCTGAAGATAAATGACAAATTTCTAATTTCAGCACAGGTTGATGCAAGAGACCATTCTCTTAACAACTTTATTTATATTGTAAAATATGTGAGAACAAGAGTCACATCCATCTTGTTCAATATAGGAACTCTAGTTCTCAGAAAAAAATAATAACTCAATACATATTGGGATGAACACCATAAAGATTAATTTGTTAATTGGGGTAGAGATAAGACAAGAGACCAAATTTTCTCAGTCAGAACATAGTACCTTTGTTGTTACACTGTGATGTTCAAAGGTACCCATTTGATTTTTACTAGACTGAGACTTAACTATATTCTGTACTTAATTGTTTTATAAAATTCAAGAGGAAATAAGATTAACACCCATGGAATACTAGTAGCTGATAAGATAAAACAAAGCCTCTACGATTAAGCATTAAATTAAGCTTGTATAATCTGGGAAGGGAATTGTAGAAATATAAGATTTGAGAGAAACAAAGAAGGAAACAGAATTTGAGTAATCAAAGCTCCTATAAAAAATATCTCCAGGTTTGGGGAAACTAATAGAGGAGAGGTCCTGAGGGAGAGAAAAAAAGAAAAAAGATTAATTCATTAATTTATTCATTTGACATAAATACTAGAACTGTAAAATATTAGAATAAGAATGGCTAAGTGGGAAAAGGCTATAATACAAAGGGCTTTATAAGACAGATAAATCGATTTATATTCCATAAGATAGGACAAAATTATAAGAAGTACTTGAAGGTTTAATGAAAGAAGGAATTCAGAGGATTAATTGACAGGCACTTGCAACAGAGGTTGGAGATATGCAAATGCTTGAGTCAGAGGTCAATTTTAAGGTCCTTGTAAAAATCAAGGTGTAGACAGCTGAAAATGGTAAGGATCTGAAACGTGACAATGGTCTATAGGAATATAGTCAAGTCATTTCATACCAAAAACAAACCCCAAAGCT
>NW_012139413.1:10308881-10309220 GCF_000956105.1 Propithecus coquereli
AAATATAGCATTTCAAGAGAAGTGACAAACCAGCAATAAAAGTAATTCCATTTCTAGTATTTGGATTTTTAATTTCAAATCCTCAGATTCTACTAGCAATCTGAAAATTTAGAGTGACCTGTCTTATGCATTGCAAAATGCAGACCCTCAAAAAACATCTATTGATTGATCGAATGAATGAATGAATATGCTTAAAGCTGAATGTTCAATAACCAACTGGAAAAACAAAAAACGTTGTTTCAGTCTGCTGAGACTGCTATAACAAAATATCATAAACTGGGGGGCTTATAAACTACAGAAATTTATTTCTTGCAGTTCCAGAGGCTGGGAAATCCAAGA
>NW_012139413.1:10309277-10310485 GCF_000956105.1 Propithecus coquereli
TGTGTGTGTGTGTATGTGTATGTGTGTGTGTGTGTTGCAGTCAGCTATGATCATGCCATGGCTCTACTGCACTCTAGCCTGGGTAATAGAGTAAGACTGTGGATCTAAAATAACAGATGTATGCTGTCATTCTTATCTTTGTCCCTTTGTATGTAATTTGTTCTTTTTTTTTTTTCCTTTGGGTATTTTCATGATTTTCTCTTTATAAATGATTTTAAAATATTTGATTACATTGTACCTTGGTATGGTTTTCTTCACAATTCCTATATATGTTGGGTTTCTTGAATTTTTACATATGTGAGATTATAATTTTTATTAAATTTGGAAAAGATTCAGTCCTATTTTACACATTCTTTTGTCTCTTTCTCATTTGTCTCTCCTTTGTGTACTCAAATTATTTGTATTTTTGGTCTCTTGAAGCTTTCCTACTGTTCACTCATGCTATGTATATTTTTTTACTAGTCTTTTACTCCTGTGTTTGATTTTGCACAATTCCTATTGTTTTGTCTCCATGTTTATTATTTTTTTTGCTATAGTACCTAATCTACTATTAATTATATTGCTTGTGTGTTTTATCTAAGACACTCTTGTTTTCAAATTTACAAGTTTAATGTCAATTCTAAACATATTTCACGTTTCTTCTAGTCATGTTCAATAGTTTGCTTAGCTTTTTGAACATATAGCATATAGTTAATGTGACTCTTAATTTACTTGTCTACTAATTCCATAATCTGTACCATTTCTGGGCTTTTCTCTTAATTATAGATACTGTTTTTCTGTTTCTTTACATGCTTGGTGATTCTGAATTGGACACTAAGCATTGCAGATTATACCTTGTTTGGTGCTAAATAATTTGTATTTCTGTAAATATTCTTGATATTTGTTCTAGGTCATAATAAAATTAGTTGGAAACATTTTGATTCTTTCAGGTCTTGCTTTTATGTATACAAATAACCTCCTACTGGACAAATATTCCATTTAGGATTTTTATAGCTAGAAAGGAGACATCAAGGCCTGTAGTCAAAGCTCCAAAGGACAGGCTGACTCTCTTATTAGGAGATGATGCAGCTGTTGACTTTAAGTTGAAGCCAGTGTTCATTGACTACTCCAAAAATCCTAGGGCCCTTAAGAATGATGGTAAATCTATTCTGTGCTCCATAAGGGGAACAGTAAGTCTGGACAGCAGCGCATGTGTTTATAGCATGGTT
>NW_012139413.1:10322455-10324063 GCF_000956105.1 Propithecus coquereli
TGACTCTTTCTTATAGTCTCCTCACATGGTAGAAAGGGCAGGGCAGCTCTGTGCCACCTCTTTTATAAGGCTACTAATGCCATTCAGAAGGGCTACACCTTCCTGACCTAATCATTTCTAAAGATTCCACTCCCTAACACCTTCACATTGATAATTAGTTTCTGACATGAATTTGTGAGAGAGGTGAACTAACATTCAGACCATTGTACTATCTAATGGGTTCTTTGGTATTAGAACTTTGAAATGTAGTTATTAATAATAGTTACTAATTAATCACTGAATGTTTATTGAGACTCTGATGCCTTGGTCCTAGAGATACTTTGATAAAGACAAAGTTATGCAGAAAATGTATTTCCTTCCCCTCCATCCCAAAAATGGAAATACATGAGATAACATCAGAAATGATTAAGACCTAAGCAGAGAACTAAATCAAGATCATGTGTTGTAAAATAGGGTGGCCTCTTAAAGGTGGTGACAGTAAGCTGGAATCTAACTGATAAAGAGAAAATAGCCATACAAAAATTAAGAGAATATCATGACAGGCAAAATGAAAAGTTAATGAAAAAGCCATTAGATTATAATGTGTTAGATATGTGTAATTGCCATGCTGAATAGAAAGTAAGTCAGGATATGTATAGGTTAAGGTGATAATTCATTACAGATGGCAGGATTCAGATCATTTAAGGGCTTTTTAAGAAAGAGGATAGATGGGATAATTTTCATTAAACAACTAGAGGAGTTTAACAAGAAGAATGCCACTAACATAATATATTATATATAATAGAATATTATTTAATATGCTATATATTATATATTTTATTTCTGAATCTGGAGTTCTTAGAGAATTTCAGGTTGGAATCAAAGACAGTTGAGTCATTGGCATGTACAATAGATATTTAAGCCATGAGTCTCTGAAATTTAACTGAGAGAGAGAGTATAATAAAAAAGAAAAAGACCAGATAAAGGAGTCTTCGGAGGAAATTAAGAAACTGATCATAGTCCCAAAGTGTAGAAAATATTTGATGATTTGACATATTTTTTCATTTCTCACTCATTTTTTTAAATAAGAAATAGAAATTACAAAATAAAATTGTCATAGTATTCTTTGACTTATCTGGTGATTCTTGCTATGGAAAGGTAGGTTAGTAGTCTTGACATACAGGTAATTATATAGAAATACACAATATTATTGACTTTTATTGAGTTGTGGGGTTTTGTATATTTTTGAGCAGGATATTCAGAATACCAAGTTATTATTTTAGTTTGATTTTTAAATCTCTGCTTAGATAAAGTCCTTATGAATAAAAAGAAATTCTGGAAAATTTGGTATCTATTTATTGCTGAATTGGTTCATTTATTATGATGCAAGTTCAAATAAGTAAAATAAATGCCAGTAATATTTTCTGATTTAATTGTGAAGTTTTTTATTGATTGAGAAAATTGATTATTTGGGGTTCTGTAGAGGGAGACAAGACAGTTTTCCTAATTGTTTAGGTTAGTTGTTCACATAATTATCTAATTTAGACATGTCAAATAGATTTGGTCTAGCAAAACTATTTTAAAATTTAAGCTGATGCTTAAAACTCACAAAAAATCACTTATGTGTTA
>NW_012139413.1:10324113-10325985 GCF_000956105.1 Propithecus coquereli
AGGTTACCGACATACTAATACATACAAATTATTTGCGTAAGGCATTATGTTGAGAGAATAAATGAAACAAGATTCCCTCCTGTGGCCATCAGGGGTAAATGTGCTAATGGTAATATCACTGTTGATAGCATTACATGACTCTATTTGCATGGCTGCTCTTTACCTGGTCCTATAGGTACTCAGAACATATTCCTTGCATTTATTACCACGGCACATACCTTTCCTAGCTTACTCATACATTGAGAACTATTTCATGTAGTAAAATACATTGAATAGTAAAAAATGAGTTCGTGGTTTGGTGAAAGTCTATCAAATTGTAAAAACACAATTGAATCGCTGAACATTACAAACATACACTATAAAATCACACATATCAAACAAACAAACAAAAAAGCCAGAGTCAGTTGACAAATGGAGGTTAAATCCTTGCAACAAATAGCAATGCAGGCTCTATGTTTGGTGTCTGAACTTCTCAAAAACTTTCTGGAATTTCACCAAGTCTGTCTCATCAGAATTCGTTCGCCCTGCCAAAGCATTCCATAAGTATGGAAGAGATAAAACTGCAACACAGAAACATATGGGCAGAAGATAAAAGGAGATCAGTGAGCAGGAAAATATGTTTCTTAAAATCTGTGCTGCAGTCATTTTTCTTCTCAGTTTTGTTGTTTGTTATGCCTTTGAATGCCCATAGCCAACATTAAGAATGTTTCTACACAACAGCAAAAGAATAAATCAATTCAGACCAAAAAGAGTCAATTCAGTTAAGAAACTAACAACAAAAACCAACAACAACATCGACAAATACAAGTCAAGTTGTTTGGTATTTTATAATAAATTGGTTGATTTGTTTGGGTGTTTTGTAGGCACAGCCTGAATGAACAGTGACAAAGATCAGTTCTTAACTTAGAATTTGCTTTACCTGCAATCATAAGTACTTTAAATATCCATGTTCCATTTTGCTTTATGCAATGTTTATTGTCATGTGTCCTTTGCTTTCTTCAAAATATTTTATGTGAAAATTGGGTGAGCTTCCAAAAAGAGCAAGATGCTGTTCGAGAAATAGTCTAGTGTTTTAACTAGGTAGGCTTCCATTAATTAGTGAGATGGAAAATAAATATTTATCTTAAGTATAACTTTTCCTAAAAACATCTATTTTCTGTGGTATCTATAATGTTAAAATTATAGACTTAATCTTCTTTCATATTCAATTTTTCCCAAGAACAAACTTTTCAATTATGTTCATCTAAGCTATTTTAGTGTGCTACAAATGGTGAGACAAATTCTCCAACCTGCTGCTTGGCATTTGGGGTAGTACTTATTGGTCTCAAGTCCAGATTTGCTAGGACAAACCTACTTAATCTATTTTGTCATATAGTGCCAGTACATTCTGAAATATTCTAGCCGTCTACTTACAAAATAAAGAATTGGACTAAAGAATAATGGAACTAAATAACCAAGAAAGAGCATTATCAGAAATGTACAGATCAAAAAAGTTGCTGATAATAAAATATGAAGAAACTGTTTGAAAAAAGTTTCCAAAAAAAGGTAAACATGATCATCTTGATCACCTGTATTATTTTAATTCCATACCTAAACAAATAATTTGCACATTAGCTGTGCTTGTCAAATCTTCAAGAAAAAATTGTGAAGAACAAAACTAACACTTCTTAAGTGAATAGAACTAGTTGGACATAACCTTAAAACAAACTACCCTTGAGGGCAATTTTAGCTCCCAGAAACTTAGCCAAATCATAAATGATCAGAGAGGTCTTTTTTTTTTTCTTTGTCTTTTTTTTCACTTCAGCATATTTTGAGGGTACAAATGTTTAGGCTAAATATATTGCCTTTGCCCCGCACAAGTCAGAGCTTCAA
>NW_012139413.1:10326035-10327835 GCF_000956105.1 Propithecus coquereli
TTCTCTTGGTGATAATGCTCTGTGCATATTTTTATACCTCAATGCTGGTAGGTAATGCTGTCCTGACTCCAAAAGCTTCATGTTTGGAACCCTCTTAGACTCTGCCCCGTGTGCTCTTCTCTTGGCTGATTTTAATCTGTATCCTTTCCCTGTAATAAATGGTAACCATGAGTATAACATCTTTCAGTGATTTCTACGAGTTCTGTTGAATTAACGGACCCGGAGGGTGGTTTTCGGGGATTCCCCAAACTCTGTAGTTGGTGTCTGATGTGACAGTGATCTGTGTGGACTGTACTCTCTGTAATTCTGCAGTTGGTTAAATTCTCCAATTGCTATAGTCTAAAATTCTTAAGAGAATTAGACTCTATTAACCACATCTTTAGAAACCAAGAATTTCCTAATTTATATTACATATCTAACTTATGAAATATGAGCTAGAATGAATATTTTGATTTTTTTATTGTTTTTTGGTTTTTTGTCAATTTTTTATTGATTTAATTTTTAGGTTTATCATTTATACATGCAACAGAATAATGTAAAAAGTAATACATCAAAATTACAACAAAAGATGACAAGTACAAGATAGTAAAATAAGTCTTCTGGGACAATTAGCACAAAGAGATATATGGTGTGAAGTAACTAAAAATTTGCCCTAAAACAATTTTTGAGCTTCCCAAAGGCCAAGGAAAATAAAGTATGATCTATTACAAGAATCAAAATGTCTATAAAATAAAAGCATGTCATTTCTCAAAAACATAGAGATATCCAAGCAAAGTGTACTGTGAGTCCCCAGGAGGACAGTACTCATCATTTATAGAGTTTGTCACATTTTCTAGATTTACCATGAAATAAGTTATGATCTTAGCATTTTGGTAATTTTGAAAAATAAAGCTATACTAGTTTTAAACAAAATGTGCCACTTTCTTTAAGAAGGAAATATTTACTACAACCCATGAAGTTTTGAAAACAATCATCAATGTTCGGGAATTGTCCTGAGGGAGAAAAAGGGCATATTACAGCAAAGAAATTGCTAGAGTCAAAATCTGAGAAGGTAAAAACAAAAGTCATAAAAACAGTTAATAAAGGAGATTAAATTAAACAAATATTCGCTTAGCATAAATGCCCACATTTTTTATTCATGAAATAAATTATCTTATGTACTTGCAACTCTCAAATAGAAAGAGAACAAAAGACTAATGAGATTCTCACATATGGAGCAAAAATATAACATAGGGGAAAATCTTGCATATTAAATGTAACTTTGTAGCTTCACAAAACGCAGTTTAACTTTATATAGAAGATCACAGTACTGGCATAATTAGTGAGGTTTTATAAGGACAAATGTCTGCCATTGCTATTCATATTTCCAACATGGTTAAAATGAAAAGATGAATGGAAGGGCTTAGTGCCTGATACCTAATATATACTTCATAAATGTTTGTTGAAATAAATGCCACTTCTTCCAACTCTTCTCCCATCGTTTCTTCCAGAACAATTCTAGGCTGAGCAAGAGTGAAAGTAAAAGTGAGCAAGATAGAGATTGCCAGGATGGCGAGAGAGAAAGAAGTGATAGTTTTTCATTGCTACCCAGGACTATTTAAGAAACATATAGATATAAATATTTGTATTATGACCTGGGTCTAACAAATTTTGTATTTAGTCTGAAAAGTTGCAGGTTACCGACATACTAATACATACAAATTATTTGCGTAAGGCATTATGTTGAGAGAATAAATGAAACAAGATTCCCTCCTGTGGCCATCAGGGGTAAATGTGCTAATGGTAATATCACTGTTGATA
>NW_012139413.1:10327955-10329186 GCF_000956105.1 Propithecus coquereli
TTACCGCAGCTACCCCGATCTTCAGCATCCACCAGCCTCATCAGTCAGCAGCCACCAACACACAGGCAAGACCCTCTACCAAAGAAAAGCGTATGACTCATAAAGGCTCACATGATCATTAGCCTTTTTTAACAATAAGACATTTTTAAATTAAGGTATGTACATTTTTTTAGACTTAATGCTATTTCAGACTTAATAAACTATATTATAGTGGAAATATGACTGTTACATGCACTGGGAAGCCAAAACATTTGTGTGACTCATTTTATTGTGATGTTTGCTTTGTTGCAGTGGTCTGGAACTAAATCCACAATATCTCCGAGATATGCCTGTACTCTATCTTGAGAACACCAGCTACCTTAACTTCTCCAGGGTCTTAGCTCTGTCTATTATCCCCAAGGAGAATGTCAAACTCTGCCTGTGATTTTGCTCAGTGTGCTCCAGCCTGGAAATTCTCTAGACACTAACAAGTGCCAATCATAGAGCTAACCTCATTTGTTGCCCATGCCTGTGGGATCACCTCCTTTTGTTGCCTCATGTAGTTATTTATCTTAAAGATCATCCTTTCATATATTTTGCCCAACATTCTACTTGTTTGTAGCAGGAGAGTATATTTGGTGCCTGAGAGTGAAGTTCCCATTTTCAAATAATTTTACTGAAAGTGGTATTTATCACCTTATTGTTGTATACTAAATAATTTAACCTTGTTCTGAATGAGGAATGGCATTTATCCTGACTTCTGAGATGTAATCTCTAAGCCCTTGGAATGTCATCCCTTATAGGAGTGTCATTATTTTCCTGGTGGCCTTGGATCACCAGATAGTCTACAATATGGTTTAGGGTACAGACTGTCCATGTCAGAAGGACTAATGATATGACTTAAGGATTTGGGTCATTTGGTATCAGCTGACCACAGAGGAATTGTATACAGAGACTAGACTCGTGGGCAATCAATTTTGCCTACGTGATTGAGCCTCCCCCCAAAAAAAAAAATTTTGAATACTAAGGCTTAGATTAGCTTCTCTTGGTGATAATGCTCTGTGCATATTTTTATACCTCAATGCTGGTAGGTAATGCTGTCCTGACTCCAAAAGCTTCATGTTTGGAACCCTCTTAGACTCTGCCCCATATGCTCTTCTCTTGGCTGATTTTAATCTGTATCCTTTCCCTGTAATAAATGGTAACCATGAGTATAACATCTTTCAGTGATTTCTACGAGTTCTGTTGAATT
>NW_012139413.1:10341826-10343272 GCF_000956105.1 Propithecus coquereli
GGAGAGTGCTGCAGGCATTGCTGGGTACTGCTGTTATCCAAATGGCCTCTCTGTTTTGTCAAAAAGCCTTTGAACTTTTATCAGCCATGGCCCAGAATCCCAAATTCTTCCTTGATTATTGACCTCTTTATCACCTACATATTTTCTCTGACAGTTGTATTTTGCAACAGTGATTTCATCTTCTTCTGTCAAGTGTATCCTAGCTATATGTCTGTTTGACTTATATGATATAAAGATCATGATTCTCTAATAGAATGTCTATCACATATTTCATGTTTGATGACCTGTAACTTTTGGAACAAATCTAAAATAAAAATAAAATTGATGATTTTGCGTGCTTGTCTATGGTTTTCTAAGACCAGGTTTTTGCAGTCAAGCCAATTCTCAGGGTAAGATTCATTGAAAGGCCTGTGCTGTTATTCACGAAAAACATTTCTAACTGTTGGTATTTGTCTGTCAATCTGAGTATTACCCTCTAACTACAGTCCTAGTAGGAAGATCTCATTAGCCTTCTAATCTGCATGTGAAGAAACTGAGTGTAGGTAAGATGAGGTGAATTCCCATGGGTTTACAACAAGGAAATGATGGACCTGTGATTCAGTCCAGGCTGTTCTACCTGCAGGAAGCATTCTTTTTCTCTACGCACGCTGCACTGGGTTTCACTCAAAGCATGTGAAAGCCAGGCCGTTTTGGGGGTCCTGAAATCTGAGTGGCTTCTTTAGCTTTCCCATTATCATCCACCTTCTGTTTAAATGACTATTATGTTACAATAAGGTTTTTTCCCTTGAGGGGGGAAATAAGAATACCAATTTTGGATATAAAATTATGTGAATAATTTTAAATAAACAAACAGACCTGAAAATGTTTAAGGAACTTTTAAAGTAGAGCTATTTTCAATCCCCTCCAGTCAAAACACCAGAACCACATTTGTTGTTGAGCAAGTTGAGTTTATTACATGTTGCAGCAGACAAATGTTGATATGGAGATGGAAAGATAATGTATGTAACATAAAAAATTGCACAAGGAAAACAATGTGTTACCACAGTTCAGTTTTTTGGATTCAATCGATTGCTTAAATAATTGAAAACATATACATTATAGCCTGTATTTCACATATTGAGCTAAGTCCTAGCTATCTATCTATAATCACTTTGGTTTAAAATATGAAATAACCTCCTGATAGCTTTTACATACAAATTTTGGCTTGTGATTAAGATAATCATAAAAGTTTTGTGTATCTTTTCCTATCACTCTGAATCATAAACACCTTGCAATTTTTGCCCTGGGGCATCTGATCTCTGAGAAGGAAAAATCACTGCATTACAACTTTGCTTTCACATTAGTAATTGTTCTCAGAGAGTATGAAATAGAAATTTAGTGGAAAATGTTGATTTTAAAATACTGCTTGACTAAGAGCATCTATTAAGGATTCCAATTAGCAAAAGA
>NW_012139413.1:10343322-10344274 GCF_000956105.1 Propithecus coquereli
TAACTGAATAATTTTTAGTTATTAATAACTATATTACAGACTTGTTAAGTATTTTTCATTGGTAAAACTTCCAAATCATGTGTAAGTGGAACCATGAAAAATGACTTAACTGTCTGCTATGATGGAAATTGCCACATCACCCACATATTCAAAGTATATTTTCTTTGTGTCTAGTGGTTTGGTATAATTTAGAAACCACCCTGATATTCAAAGCATATGTTTACTTTATATAATGGAATGGACCAATTAGGAAATCAAATTAATCATTTGAGCAACCATACCAGAGCACATACTAGATGTCAGCCTTGGTCATATTTGATCCTATTAGTGAGTACATTACATATTGTACAGTTGGAAATAAGATTGATAGAATATGAGAGAGATGATTAAGCATACAGTATTTGGATATGTACCCTATGTAAACAAACTTTGATCTTATGATATTTTTAAGTCTTCCATGATAGTTGTAAGAGAATTTTCAAATCATCTAAATTTATATTTCAAAGCATATGGAGTTCTCATCTGCATTATCCTTCTTGAGGGTCTGCACATAGTTGTCTAGACATTGAGTATTGGCAAGTGGCAAAAGCTTATTTCTTGGTAGTAGCCCATTCTATTTCTCAGTAACTGGACACAGCTTGTGTTCATTTTATCCTCATCTTATTAATTTGTAATAGATTTTAACTTGGTTTTAACTTTCCTTGGCTTATTTTTACACATTAGAGTTTCTCCTGAGAATTTAGAATGTCAATTTTAGGTTGTAACTTGAAAGAAATAGTAACTACATCTTTTTGATTTAATCATAATTTAAAAATATATGAGGGGGTATACAAATATTTTATGTTTTTACAATATTCATTTTGTGTATAATTTTATTTCTTTCTTACTTTCTATGGTTGTAAAAGATAAATGCTGTGTGACTCTTTCTTATAGTCTCCTCACATGGTAGAAA
>NW_012139413.1:10347237-10347623 GCF_000956105.1 Propithecus coquereli
TTATAGAGCCCATTGCCTCAGCATCACTAGTGGCTGGATCACAGAATTGGTAATAGACTCTTACATTGATTAATTATCTAGTCATACAGGTCAAGGATCAACGGCCACAAAAAGGAGGAAGGGTCATTGATATAGCGAGAAAGTTGGGTTAATATATTCACAGTGAATTTTGAGGTATATGATCAGAGAATAGAGAATAATTCCTTTTATTACCCCTGGAACATTACCAAATTTTGATTACATTATACTCACATATCTAAAAACTCAATACATATGAATAATCAATCCCACAATTCATATATTTTGGCCAAAATGTAATAAAACTGGAAATTAATATCATAAAAATATGAAACAGTGCAACTTATACACATAAAAAATTCACTTTT
>NW_012139413.1:10356869-10359596 GCF_000956105.1 Propithecus coquereli
GTCTTTAATTACATTCCCAACTTCATTCTTAAAAAGATGTCTGTATTTGCACCCATATTTTAGAAAAAATTTTCCTTCTTAAAACATTGCTTTCAATAACAAAAATTGGAAACAAGATAAATATTCATTATTATGGAATAGTCAATGAAAATACATGCACACTAAATAGCCATTAGAAGAAAGTGGGCGTAAACAAGAATGTGATACACATGCACACTCACATGGAAAGATATCAATGATATGTTCTTTTTTTAGCATAAATTACACAATAATATGTACATGATTTATTTTTTATAAAACAAAATGTGTATACATGTATGTTTGTAAGTGTGTTTTTCAAAGTATAGAAAATACATCAAATTAATATATGCTGAGCTTTTAGCAGTATGTGGAGGAGGGCTGGTTTGGGGTGGTTTGGCTGAAGTAGGGGATTATTGTTGGGGGATGGAAGGTCTGAAGATGGAAATTTACTCTCCTTTAAAATTTTTCAAAAGTTTTGACTTTTTACTCTTTTGCATTTTTAGTAATTTAAAATTTTTTCAATAATTAAAAAATACGTATTTGAATTTTTAATAATCTTAGTTTTTCAAGAGATTTTCTTTCTTAATATTTCCTATCCTGCTATCCCAATATTTTTACTTTTCTTTCCTCTTAGTTTCCTTCCCTCAGCTTAAAAAACACATTCAGGTCTCCTCCCAAATTGAAAGAAGAAGAAAAATCCATCAGTTCCAAATGACCTGTTAAACTATCTCATATCTTTTTTCTTCCTTTTATAGTCAGATTAATAAAACATAAACTGCACTCCTCTTTTTCTGCCTCCTTCTTATGTTTTAACCCACTGAAATTAGGCTCCTCTCTCTGACTATTGATTACATTTTTGATGAAGTTCATCAAGGGCCTCTTAATTAATCCAGTGGATTACTTCCATCTTCATTTTATTTACATTTGTGGCCTTTGTCAGTAATGTCTCTTCCTTCCTCTGACATCACTTCCTCAGCTTTTGAGTGAACAGTTTCCCACCAACCTCTTTCTACTTCTCTAATGATTCCTTCTACGTCGCCTTCATGGACTGATTCCTTTCAGCTCCTTAAATGATAATGGATCAAAGGATCCTGTATCTGGCCTATTTTGCTCTCACTTTGCAGAAGTCCGGGCTTGGAGTCCAGGGCTTCTGTGAGGAACTACTCACTGGATATTGCTATCTGGATGTCTCCTGTGCAGGTCAGAGAGAACATGTCTCAAGCTAGTCTGCTTTTCTCCTTTATCCCTAGCTTAATCACTATCATGGGCTTACTATGTTTCTAAGCTAGGAATTTGGGTGTCTGTCTTGAATTTGTCCTTTTATTCATTTTACCTCTTCATTTCATCCATGGACAAGTTCTGTGGATTCTAATCATATCATGTTTTGTGTAAGGATCTTCCCTCTGCATTTCCGCTATTGATGATTTGGTTAAAACTTGCATCACCTCTTATTGAGACTATTGCTCTGAATTCCTGACTCTCTTTCTCTGCTTGTTTCCATCCTCCATTTGCACACTGCTGCTGATCTAACTGAAAACACAGATCTGATCTCATGGTTGCCATTATTGAATACTTGCAGTGGTTCCCCTTAGGTCCACAGAACATCCCACCAACTATTCTTGCTTTTTATTTTGCCATGCCTTTCCTCTTCACATACCTATAACCGGTGGTAAGCTTAGCTAATTACAACTACTTTAACGTACCATGATGCTTCATACCTCTGTGCATTTGTCCACTGGACCAAGAACGCCCACCCTTTCTACCTACTTAGTTTCCTGGCATCTTTTGAACAGGTTTTGAAAGGATCTAGGGTAAAAATTATGTGATTGCTTTGTATGTCCCTGATATCCTAAGATTAACTCCAGAATCTAAATTCCCAAAGAAGCAAATATCACCATCCAAGTGCACCAGCTTGCATTTTACACAATCTGCTTCCAAGGCAACTAACTGCTTAAGATGGCAAATCTCATCTCTGCGCTGTGGTTGGACATCTTTGTTCATTTACATGCTAATTCAAATGGAAAGCAATATGTTGTAACGATGATGGTTATTCCAGAAGACTGTGCATCTAATACCTTTTTAACACATAATTTAATATTGTAATTCAGGGACCAGCCGAAAAACTTGATTCCTTCTGTTGTTTTGCAAATCTGTTGATTATTTCCTTAAGGAAACAGTGTTAAACATTGACTTCTCAGTTGAAGGGGCAGCAAGGTCTTAAAATCTGTTCTGGCTCATTGGGATTCTTAGTTATACACACAAATGTTGGAGAAAGTTAAATGACTATGTAAAACAACGACAAAAAAAATGAATGATGAGATATAAGGTGGAATTCTGCCCACTCACCATAGAGCAAAGTATTCATAAGTGAAAGAACTACTCTTTAATTATAAGGCTCACTAAAAGAGTTATTGTTTTGGATCTAGAGAATGTTTTAATAACAATCCATAATCAAAGTGGTTAATTAGTAATTCTTTATAGCATTAATGGACTGATATTCTTATTAAATTACTTTGTAAACATGAAATTGATTTTAAAACCCTGCCTATGCAGATAGTGAATTTCATTATTCCTATTTACTAAACAGGGATATTAAAAATTTCAAGTTACTAGAAACACTAGTTGCTTACATGTGGATGAAGGACAAAGATTTCCTTATTTTTTGACTCTGTCTGTGTTTCATAGAGTAAAACTAAACAAATGTGC
>NW_012139413.1:10359646-10362243 GCF_000956105.1 Propithecus coquereli
ATATAGGAGAATAGGAAATAATACAAGTGCTTTGACTCTGTCTAGTCAGACTCTCAGTTCAATGCTCATTCCTCTACCTCACACTAAATTTCTTGTTATTATTGCATTGTTTCTGGTTCATGTTCTTGAAGAATAAAATATTATCTGAGCTTTGCTCCTGGAAAATGGACTAAGAATACTGTTAATTTCACAAAGATGCCAATTTCAAGTATAAAGTAGGCAACACACTGTACCTAGGGTTTAAAAGTTTAATGTGGCTAGAAGAAAGAGAAGTGTGAAAGTGTATATAGCTGGTACTAACATTCAGCCACTATTGAAATAGAGTTCTCTTCCTTTTCAGCATGAAGATTCTAGTTAATTTTATTAATGCATGAAAGGATTTTACTAGTAATATATAATACTTAAAAATATTAAATTTAGAGATTATTTGCTTACTTTTGATGCCTTTGTAATCATTAAACTACGGCCTTTATTTTTGAATTACTTTCTATATTATGGCTTTTTCACCCCAAAAGATTCTCGTTAGAAAAATGGATTTAGAAAATTACAGCACTTGCTATTCTATCATCATCTCATTCACTAGAATTCTGTAACACAGTTACCTTACAGAATTTGGCTGATTGCTTAAATATCAGATCAAGTAAATGAAAAATAAAAGCAGTAGAATCAGTCTGATTTCTTCTATATGAGCTCTCCAAATGTCATGCCATTAATGAGACCACTTTGAAAGCACCATAAGAAATTAGGTGTTAAAAATGGAAAACAAACCAAAGGCCAGGGGAATCGTTACTAAAAATTCTCCCTTGGAGGAAAAGGAATGGGTGGTCTTAAATAAATATATGTGGGCAGAACCAAGGCAGAAGAATAACAAAAGAAATACTCTCCAAAACTGTACATTACCAGAGAGGCAGGTTATACCATAGCACAAAAAGGCCTCAAAAATCTGAAAAGAGACATTTGTGAAGTTTGGGAACTGAAGTTCTACTTAGGTCTTTTAGGATGTCCATAAATGGAGTCTGAATATTGAAATAATGTTTGTATCTTCCTTGCACCTGGACTCAATGGGGAAAATCCCAGAGACAAGAGAGAATACTCTTCTCCCTTATGATCCAGAATAACATAAGGGGGAAAGCTGAAATGCTTATATACAAATTTTCTGTAATAAAATAATATGCCCAGAAAAGCAAACATCTTCATTTAGGTTCTTTTTAAAAAGGCAATATACAAGGAATTCTTCATGAATAGCATTAGATGTGACTTTTGGTACTGTTTAAGATAAATCATTGTTCCCAGATGAATACTATACTAAATTAAAAGGGGAAATTGAACAGAGTTTAAAACAAAGAGAAAAACAATGGAGTAGGAGGAAATGTGATTCCTCCCAGCACTGAAAACAACTGATTCTGAAGAGAGATTGCACAAGTGATGCTGTTGCCTACACCTTGAGTTTTCTAATTTTCTTCACAGTTTGGTATTTGAATCAGATAGAAGATGATTATGTTTCCCAAATCTTCTAATACCTGGCCTTCATGTTGTTAAAGAAAGACGGCCATCAGGAAAGACTAAATAGTAATTAGATGGCAAAGAAAACCTGACAGGACCAGGTTAGACTTACATTAGTAAAAGCATTTATTTATCATTAAATGTTCATCAAGCATTTTATATCTATTAAATAAGAAATGTATTTATTATCTCTATTCTACAGGTGATGAAGCTGAGGATGAACGAGGGTGTGTAACTTGGCTCTTTCCTCATTGCAAAATATCAGAGAGAGTGTTTGAACCTAACAGGTCCGACTCCAGAATTGAAGAGCTTATCAGCCTACCACATTGCTTCTCTCCAAGCTCTGCGTTGCCTCTTACACAGAGCTCTTGAATAATGCACACTGGTCCTCACAGACATTCTCAGTGTAAAGGATTTGTGCACCAACATAAAAATTACTTAAAAGCACAACGAACCCGACAGTGACACTCTGGGGTATATAAATCAAGAGAAATGCAAACATATGTTCACCACAAAGCTGTATGAGCATGAGCAACAACATTATTTTGCCACAGCTAGAAATTACCCAAATTCTCGTCAACAGAAGAATGAATAAATAAATTGTGATGTATTTGCACAGTGGAATACTATACAATGATATGAATGAATAAACTACAGCTATATATTAATGAGACAACATGGATGGATATCACAAGATGCTGAGCAGAAGGACCCAGACACAAAAGACTACATTCTGTATGATTTCGTTTTTATGTGGTGTTCAAAATAGGTGAAATAATCTCTAATGATAAAAATTAGGATAGTGGTTACCTTTAAAGTAAGTAGTACTGCTGGAAAGGAGCACACAGATGCTTCTGGGGTTCTGGAAATACCCTGTTGCTTGATCAGGATGCTGATTACAAGACATATTTGGTTTTAGAAAATTCATCAAGCTGTTCACTCTTGTTTATACAGGGTTTATATCAATAAAATCTTCTCGAAGTATGGTGCACAGTCAGACAAAAAAGGTATGAGTATGCATCACTTATACACATTAGTTAATAGATATTTTATTTAAAATTAGCACCCCCGAGGCCTGTCCAGTAAAGAGTCTT
>NW_012139413.1:10365171-10369001 GCF_000956105.1 Propithecus coquereli
CTGCATGAACAAATCAGATGAGAAGTCTGAAAAGGTTTCTATATACCTTCTGGGTTAACAAAAAACAAAATTATTAATGGCTCAAGATACTACATTGCTAAAGTAAAGGGAGAAAAAATCTGAAAAGGCTGTAGCAAGTCTACACATGAGTTCTTGCAACAGAACTCAAAGCTGTGTGTGGAAACACAAAAATGTACAGAGGTAAACTCACTTTTTCCCAAAAACCTTTAAAGCTAGAGATTTTAAACAATTAAGACACTTGAAAATATTAGATATATGTACAAATGCCCAAGTAAAACAAACTTTAGCTGTGCCAGTAAGTTACAAAAAAAAAAAACAGTAAATCTTCATTTTAAGAATCTGAAATGCAAAGAGTTTCAGTTTATGAAATGATCCAAAGCAATTTGTCATTTCCTATTATAAAATATTAAAAACCAAGTACTAAACTCAGCCACTATAGACTAAAGAAAATAAAATTTAAAAAACTCGAATGACCTAGAAAAGCTAAAGCCCATTTTAAGCTATTTAAAACCTCTGAACTAATCCAATGTGTTAAAAGCAAAGAAGTAACGTTCTAAAACTGAAAAAAGAAAAGAACTAGTGCTTTACAAGAAAACTATGTAAATAAAAGTATGTGTGTGTAACCAATTACATTGGTTATATCTGTGTTCTGAAAACTTAAAATGATTGGCTTATTTAAAGTGTTAGTAAATGATTCTAAAACAACTTATTTCCTTCTTGCCTCATGAAAGAAATTGCTTCCCACGAAAACTTGGTAGAAATCCTTTTAAGGTATAATAGTGTTAGGATACTTTTTTCAAGTATTAATACAAAGGAAAATATAATTAAATCAATTTTACCTCTATACTTTTCAACAGCCATAAGAAAAATGTTGGTAGGTTCAATATGTGAAGTCTTTCAATTTTGTATAGTATACTTTAGCATAATTTTCTCAGCTCTGAAATAAAGTAGATAAATTTTCAATTAAATATTAATGGTAAGATATCTGAAAGTAGGTTTACTACTGTTCATGTCAACAATACATCCTCAGACCAATCTTCACCTTCCTTAATGTGAAAGAACAAATCACAAACATTAAGCTGCAACTTACTTTCAGTCTGTCTTTTAAGTCACTGTTCTTTACTTCCTCAATGATATAAGGTACTTTATAAGTATCAACAATATATGGTATACATTAAAGCTTAGTATCCTTACCATTCACTTCTTTAAATCTGGAATGTAATTCCATGGCATCGTATTTCTAATGCAGAAAAAAATAACTTATTAAGCACAAAATTTTACTCTAAGGATATAGTTTAATCCTACTAAATTTATAAATTTATTCTAATTTTGAAATTATGGCCAAAAACTGACCTGATTCATACTCATTGGGCATACTCTTCTCAATTCTGTTCCCTAAATTACATCTTGAGTTAGGATGGAAATAACAGAAAGTTACATTTGGCATGTCAAGAAAAAAAACATAATCCCACAGTGCAGCCATTGAAAATAAAGAAGATAGCTACAGGATTCATGTAGAATATTTTAAATACTCCTGTTGAACAAAATGATTTAACGGACTTTTCTTCAAGGACAATGTTCCCTAATATCCTACATGCTTTGAAAGTGTAAAGATTCTGGAATAGCATCTTCCATGTGGGACATCTAGAAAGTATTTTGGTTTCAATGAATTACATGAATGAATCCCCAGTTCTTGTTAATTTAATGGCTCTGTTTACAAACTATGGTGATTTTGTTCTTTAGATTTGCAGAATTTATAAAGAAAGGAAATTACAGCCCACACACCCATGGCAAGGACAATTCCTCCAACCAAGCTATTTGTATCAAAGGTCAACTTCTGCACAGGTTGTAAGGTTGGAGTCAAAGTGGTATTTATTGTTCCTGATGTAGTAACTGTGGTGGAAACTGTAAAATAGGAAGGCAGAGCTGTGGCTTTAGCTGTAGAATTGGTTGGTGCGAAAGTGGTAGTGGACACAGAACAGTAGTCTGCTCTGTTCACCACAGGACAATCACGATTTCTCCTGTGGTGAACAGGATTTGTACTGTTGATTTGTATGATTTGTACTATTGATTTATGTGAATAGTAGCTCTCATCTTTGCACTCTATACCAAAGCAGGTAGGATTAACAGTACTAGCATTAAAACAGGAAACACAGATGTTGTGGCCTTCACAGGTTTCTGGTGCTGGAGTGGTGATTGACTGGAGGGACGTCACCGGCGTCAGGGTTATCTTGGTGGTGGGCTCTCCAGTCTTCCTGTTCTGGGCCAGGGTCGTGTTCTGACCTGTGGAGAGCAAGCAGAGCACAGCCAGGCAGGTGGAGGCCCAAAGCAGCAGTGGGAGAGCCCGGACATCGTTGTGTCCTCAGTGCTGTTATCCGGGCAAAAGCTGTGGCGCACAAAGCTCCGTCAATCCCTCTGTCCTGGGGTGACATTCTAAATTGAAATGATATCCTGTCCTCCAGTACTCATTCAACATCAACATCATTGCAAAGATAATTTTTGAAAGGGGCAGGAAGGTAATCCATATTGACCAGCCATAGCACAATGATAGGACCACTTAGCTGTCTCATTCATGAGTCACCTATCTTATACTACCTTGTTCTATAGTCATTAACTATAATTTGTCTCTGTAAGTGTAAATTCCCAAAAGACAAGGCTTATGTCTCATATATCTTGATGCTCCCAAAGCAACTATCATAAAACCCTGCACATAGCATGCACACACTAAATGTTTATTTATTGCCTGACATACAGAAATAATTAGGATAATATGGCTTTGTTTTGATAGAGCTGAGCTGTAATCCAATTATTTAAGAGGCAAGAGATGTTTAAAATGGTTGGGAGATGGAAGGAGAAAATTTAAAAGCAAGACTACAATTCAGAGTGCAGCACAGGCAATCAGATTGCTTTGCAAGAACAAAACTAGTGCATACTCTTTGAAAGTCAAACAGTATAAGACAAAGTCACAGAGTATAAGAAACTCCTAAGGGAAAACTGTTAACCAACCTTTGAAATTCTATATAGTAATTTTAGGAAGTACTGAAAAAGAAGAATCAACAGAACTACATGACTCTTTGGATATGGAGTGAAAATGAAGAGACTCAATAATCACATCTAGCTTTCAGTCCTAAAAGCCTAAGACTCTGGACCTATCAGGAATTGGACAACCGAGACCATCCCAAACCAGTGTTCAGAGGTGAGCTTGTTTTCTGGCATATTGCTGAACACAGGGCATTGCAGAGAATTAGAGGAATTAAGAAGCCTCTTCCATATTTGAGAATCCTGATGTATTGATCAGTTATGTAAGTATCAGTCAGAAAAAATCTCAAGAGCATACAACAAGAAGCATTTATTTCTCACTCACATGTCTGTGGATCAGCTGGGGTCACTCTGCTTCATATCTCCAGGTTAGTCAGTCAACTCTGCTTTAAGATGTAGGTGTGTGAGTGTGTTGGGATGGTTCTGTTCCATGTGTCTCATTCTGGGTCTCAGGCTGGAGGGTCAGTGCCTACCCTGGATATGCTCCTATTTTGGCAATGGTAGAAGAATAAGCAGGCAAGCTCAATTGCACAAACACATTTCAAGCCTCTGCTCACAACCAATAACATTCCATTGGTCAGAGCAAGTCATATGAACAAGTCCAATGGCTGGGTGTGGGGAAATATACCCTTCTCACCGTGAGGCTATGTCAAGGACACAGAAGTATTAGACTATAACAGGAGAGTGAAGAATCAATACCAACATTCAATTTCTCATAGCAAGTTTATTAAAAATGCCAGAAATTCTGGAAGCCTGTTATAAAATTTTAA
>NW_012139413.1:10380541-10381095 GCF_000956105.1 Propithecus coquereli
ATGACATGAAATTTACATATTTCAGCACTTACCTGACCTTTTCATATTATCTAAAATCTTTGCCTACAATAAATGGCTACTTAGTCATCTAGAAAATCAAATTTAGTTGGACCAAATACTTTGTAATAAAACTGTCCCATAAACTAAACTATGCTCTGAAGAAACTATTCATGAAAAGAAATATAGGTATCAGTTGAAATATTGTCCTTGGGGGAATAATTTTAACTTATACAGAGAATTATTTTATTTATTTTTACAAAAACTCTTCAGTCATTTGACCCGGTTTGTGACCCTAGCTGAGTCCTTGAATGCCAGGCCTCAGCTTCCACAAACATAAAAGCAAGGAGGATAGGAATATGTGCCTTAAACCTCAAAGGTAATTGTAAGGTAATCAGATATATTGATGTTTATTAATCATATTTCTTACATGTTTACATGTAAGGAATAAGGATGCTGAAAAACTATGGTTCTTGCTTTTTTAATTTTTTTGACTTCGACTACCTTAGGAAGACCAAAATATGCAGTTGTGTATCTACCTTACCTGCTCCCTCTTT
>NW_012139413.1:10381145-10383347 GCF_000956105.1 Propithecus coquereli
TGTTGCCATTATTGAATTTTTGCCCCTGGAAAGAGGGAGCAGGTAAGGTAGATACACAACTGCATATTTTGGTCTTCCTAAGGTAGTCGAAGTCAAAAAAATTAAAAAAGCAAGAACCATAGTTCTGATCAGCCTCCCAGGGCACAGAGCTGGTAGAAGGGAGTTGGGAAAGAACTACAGGGCCAAATGGAACTATGTAGCCTAGTGACCACCAGATTTGTCAATAAGCACATTGTGGCTGACTTTTACTGGAAAAATATTAGTACATTAGTTGGAATAGAAACCAAGCTGAAGTGAATCGATGAGAGACATTGAGGTGAGGGTGCGAAGAAAAAGACCCTATAACTCTCAATCAAGAAATATGAGATCAAAGATGTAAGAGTTATGAGAAATTACTAAAGTTCTGGGTCTATTGAGGATTCTTTCTTGTTATTTTTGCTTCTTGTCATTGTTGTTGTTGTTTTAGATTGGATATAGCAGAGAATGTACGTTAAGAGGAATGACCTAGCTCAAAAGGAGAAACAATTGATAGGCAGGGGATGATTACAGAAGGAAGGATCTTGAGAAGATCAGACAAAGTAATCGAGAGAAAGGGAAGATTTGGTCCCAGATAGAAACAAATTCAACTTATGTATCATAAAAAAAAAGGAAAAAAAAGACAGACAAAAAGGGTGTGAATTGTTATGTGCAGGCTGATTCTTTGTAGAATGAGACAATTACGGAATTCCTATCTTATTTCAACTATTTTCCCAGTCATTGGATGTGAGAAAGGGATGCAGAGGATGCAGAGGATGAGTGAAGCAGAGGAAGGGGAAAACTGAAACCTCTTTTAGATAATGGGAAAATTAACATAGCAGGGAAATGCAATCAGGATGCTTAGAGATTATGAATGCCTATTTAAAATAGTGTCCCTGAATTTAAAATAGGGCAGTCAGCAAATTTGTGTGTTTCTCTCTAAAGAAGACATTCAATGTCTTAGATTCAGGTACTAAGGAGATAGAGACTTATGTGTAACCAAGGAGATAGAGACTTACAGCCATTTGCCACTTGTGTTCAATAAAGAGAGAAGGGAAGTAAATGGCTTTGTAGGGAGAATTAAATAAACCATAGCTACTCAGCTTATAAGGAGGGATATGAGGATATATAATCTTGGATATTAAGCATAAGAAAGTGATAGGTTCATGCATAAGAAGTCTCTATGAGGTTGAAGAAATGCTATAGACAGTAAATTAAAGCAGAGCTAGAGGATTAGGAGGAGGCAAGAAGGGAGGATAGTTAAAGGTTTTATATTTGATATAACTAATAAAGATATCCATAATAGTGTGGCTGAAGTGATGCAGAGGAGAAAAGACAAAGGAACCAAGAAAGCAAGAAGATGATCTTCTGGAAAGATCATCCATGTTGCCAAAAATGTTGAACATAAATAAAGGTGGAAACGTGCCTCCCTGTAAGCCAGGCCACCACCTTCACTCTGCTGTGGTTCTACAGCCCTGCCCTTGACTTCTAGGCAGAAATGCAGAGAATGATTTCGCCTCTCCTTTCTGAAACAGCCCTGCTTTCCTTAGGCTTCTCAAGGTCTTTCTGCAATCTGTGCACTGTAACGTCATTCTATATTCACTGATTTTGGAGAAGTAGAAAGACCCTCTATTTTCAGGCTTTTTCTTCTCCTCTTCTCCTTCCATCTTTCTCTTGTGCATGCTCTTACTCCCTGCTCCTATTCTCTTCAATACCATCTTTGTCTTGAACATTAAACCATGAAAATATATATTTTGGAAGTCAGTTGCCCATCACATCTGCTTTTTGGTTCGATTCATGAAAGTTTATCAAGGGGCTTGTTATTTGACCAAGATACCTAAAAAGAAAAATATTTGCCTCATTTTTCTAGTGTTTTCTCCTGATTTATTATACATGATGGTGGACAGAAATAAGTTATTATTATGCATTATTTCTTAAAGCAACTGCATAACAAAGATTTTATTATGATTTGGAATATATCCAACTATTTTCCTCAACATATTTTGCTATCCTGATAATGATGGCTACTAAGGAATTGTTGGGGAGAGAGGAATGGTAAATGAGCCCAATAAGCAATAAAAAATATATTTCTTAACTAATGATCAGATCTAGATGAACCTGATTTAGTAGGAATTTTAACTCTTTATTAATTTATTTCAATTCTTAAGTAATTCATAGAAGTGAGAT
>NW_012139413.1:10383397-10384861 GCF_000956105.1 Propithecus coquereli
CTTCCTGTTCACCAGGTCAATTTTCTTTTTAAACAAAAGTGAGTTGGACAAGGATAGTGTCAATAGTGCAATTTTCCTATTGGACTAGAGATGTTTGTCACCAAGGGTGGAGCTGACATTGCTCAGTTCTGGTCAGTCTTTAATTAGAGTCCTACTATGATATTTTAGGATACTTGGTGGGGGGGAATTGTAATATACATATTTTCTTATAATTTAACCCAAATCTTTTAAGGCCTCATTAATCTGTGTATGTATTCAACAAAAATTTTTAAGGACCTAGATTGTTCCAGATAAAATTAAGGCACTTGGATACTGTAATGAAGAAAATGTCAGAGAAGGTCTTTCCTTTTAGGGAGCTCCATATTTGAGGAAGAGAAAGACAAGAAATTTTCAATAAAACAATATAATAAATATGGAAATAATTTAAAGGAATGATGCCGTAATTAAAATTAAAATAGTTTGATGTGTTGGAGTGTGGCTGGAAGTTACTTTTGATTTCATGATTATAGAAGATAGCTTAAAGAGCTGATATATAAATTGACCCAAGAGAAGAGAGCCAAGTAAAAATTACAAGAAAAGCATTTCAAGCAAAGGCAGTACATTGTGTGAAGGCCATGAGGTGGAAATGAGCTTAAAGAATAGACAGAAGGCAGAATGACTGGAGCACATTGGGAGAGAGGAAGAGTGGAAGACAATATGATAGGAGACCAAGAGAATTCTTTGTCATGTAGAGCTTTATAAGCCAGGATAAGGAGTTGGTATTTTATTGTAAGCGTGATGAGAAGACCTTTGAACAGAGAAGTGACTTGGTTTCTATTTTAAAAGGATTATTAAGGACGCTCTTTGCAAAATCAATTTTAAAAGGACAGGAGTAGTCTGGAAGGATGATGATCATGACTTTGAGTTGAGTCATTAGGAGTATATGAGGAGAGAAATGTATAGCTGCAGAATATGCTCTATAAATTGAACCCACAAGATTTTCTGTTAAAACTGATATGGCAGATTAGTGAAATCAAAAAAATAGAGATAAATTTTCAGATATTTGGCTTCAGCAGTAGGATATATGTTTTTTTGAGATAGAGACAACTGGTAAATGAAAATTTAAGGCAAGGTTCTGTTGTTCATTTTGAGGTGTTTATCAGAAATACTGTGAAAATACATTGCAGATGGTTTGATATTCAAGATCTGCACTTCAGAAGATGGTCAGGGCTAGAGATAAAGTGTTATCAACATACAGATGTTATTAAAATGTCACAAGATTGAATAATATCATGTAGACAAATAGGTGTTCTACATTCCCTATTTATTACATAGGTAATAGAACTGATCCAAGAATGAACCACAGTGTACTTTAATGTTTTGAAGCTGAATAGAAGAAAAGGACCTAGTACAGGAGACTTAGAAGAAATCAGTGAATTAGGAAGAAAATAAAGTACAGAGTCACAATAACCAAGGGAAGAAAAG
>NW_012139413.1:10391160-10393108 GCF_000956105.1 Propithecus coquereli
GTGTATGTATGCATGCTTGTGCATATGTGTGGTAAATACATAATACATAAAATACCATATTATTTTGTTTATGCAAAAATTGGACTGCATTATAGATGTTGCTGTGTTACTTTTTTCATTTAACTGCTCATAAACCATCTTTTTATCTATCTATATATCTATCGTCTATTTATCTACCTATTTATCTCCATGGTGATCTCTCACAATTATCCTTGCCATCCGACCTTCTGCAGTGGGGTGTAATATGAAACAGTAGAGCAGGGGATCTAGAAATGTCAATATTCAAAGTCCAGGCCAAGAAATGGGTACCAGGAAAGTTTGCTAGCAGACAGCAGGACCCTAACTAGCAAGCAAGCTCAAGGTCAGGGGAATATTGTGGTCCACTGAAGAGAGTATGGTAAGAATCAGAGTAGCCCATGGGTAGAGGATCTGGAATTTTTGTTTCCTAAACACAAAAATTTGGGTAGAAACGCAATTATCAAAACTTAGGTCTGAGGTTGTAAACAAAGCAGAGCAGGGAAGAAAGACATTGGGATTCTGGAACAAGGAAGAACTCTAACAACGAAAATTTTCACTCTTCTATTTCCTCAAATATATCAAGCTCTTCCTCACTCAAAGCTTTCAAACCTGCTTTTTCCTCTGTCTGAATACAATCCTTCTGCCATTTTTTGGTTGACTTTCTCATTTATTCATTAGATACTTTCTTTAGAGGAGGGTTTCAGAACTCCATAAACTATTAGGTTTCCCTATCATGCTCTATTATTAGTTACTTTTGATACATAACAAAATATACCAAATTTAGTGGCTTAAATAAGAACTATTTATTTCACTCACAATTCTATGAGTCAATATTTTGGACTGGGTTCAGCTGCATGGTCCTTCTGCTTGTCTCAGTAGGGCTCACTCACATCTCTATGGTCAGACACAGTTTCTGAAATTAGTTGGTGGTTGGCTTGAACCTGGCCTATCCTGAATGGCCTCATTCTCATGTTTGGGGGTTGGCTGTTGGGAAATGGGACATTTTAATTCTTTTCTATGGTCTTTCATTTTCTAGCAGGTGACCTGATGGCATCATGGTAATTTCAAATTCAAAGATGGCAAAAGAGCAAACCTCAATGTGCAAATACTTCATTAACTATTTGCTTGCATCATTTTTACTAAAGTCCTATTGACCAAAGTAAGGCAAATGATCCAGCTAGGTGAAAATTAGACTTCATCTCTTGATGGGAGGATCTGCAATGTCATATTACAGAGCTTGAATACAGAAAGAGGAAGTATTTGTGACTGCTTTTGTAATCTATTAAACATACTCTCAGACTATCCTAAAATTTGTCTTCATAGCACAATATTTATGCTTATATATATTTGTCCAATTATTTTTTAACTCATCTGTTGCCATTACTAGACTATAAAGCTACATACATTATATGGATAGAAACTGTGTCTATTTTTCCCACATTCTATTTTAAGTGCCAAGCCCAGGGTCTGGCTAATAGTAAGCCCTTTGTAATTAGTTATAGAATATATGCATGAGTGAATCAGAACTGGGGCATAAAATTAGGGTTTGAATTATAGCATTGGTAATCCAGCAATGAGTTTCAGAGTGCTGCATCAGAGATGCATACACATTTCTTTCTTATGGTTACTTAGTTTATATAGGAGAAAAATTAATTCATTCTTGCTTAATCCATTTCTATTTTGGTTACAGTGGAATATGAGTCCTAATTGATTGGTACAGAAAATATGTAACAGTGGTCACAAATAGATCTATAACAATTATGATGACAAACTTCATTTTGGTGATATGACTATTTAGGCTTTAACACAATTGTATAGGTTGGAAATAATCATACAGATATAGCAGCAATAAAGTTAGATTTTTTTCCCTAAAGTAGTTGTTATCCTTGCTTTTAAAAATACATAATTAATCCTTTCTTATTTCTTCATC
>NW_012139413.1:10397813-10399154 GCF_000956105.1 Propithecus coquereli
TATACCTTTTATAGTGGTGGTAAATTAAGAATTGATAATGGAAGTGATTCATTTCTTTAAGAAATGAGAAACAAAAAGTTAGCACTCATTTTACTTAACAGCATGATCTCTCACATATTGAGCTGGGTTTTGCAGGCATAATTAATGGAGAATTGATAAAACCGCAGTATGTTATTCCTGTAGATACCCTGGGTGATGAAGGATTGAAATCATTAGCACTTAAGTGGCAGTTACAACTACATGAAAGATAGCTTCTCTGGATATACATCTTTGGTTGGCAATTTCTTGTTTTGAAAATGTTGTCCTGCTCTGACCTGGTTTTGTATGCTGACTTATATTTAGAAAAGAAATCAAGCTGAACTTACACTAGCCCAACTCCACTTGCTCTGGAATATTCTCTAAAAGTTAAGCATGCTGTGGCCATGATCTCATACCTGATTGTATCTGTGTCATTTACACTGTCAGTGCTCTAAATATCACTTGATTTTATGAACTTACCACTTTATGTAAATACACCTGATGTCTTGTATAATATAAATGTGATTTTCTGGAATCTGTTTTAATGATGAGACTATAATCTAGAGCAAAATATAATTAAAGACTAACAAGACTCTTCCTCCATGTCTTTGTCTCAAGTCCTTTCACCATGTGAGTTGTTGCCCTTGAGGATTTTCTTTTTGTCCCTCTTAAAACATGGCACATGGCAATTCTGCAAACTTTAGTGAAAATTGCAGAGTGTAAATTTAGAAAAGAAGAAAGGAGAAAATAGAGGTAAGAAGAAGGAGTGTGGGGAAGAAGCTAGAAGAGAAATCTGAATATTGATAAGTTTTCATAAGAATGGTTTACATTATTATGTTTATTTTCTGCAATATTTATCTGTTAAGTATACTAACTGTATTTCTTATCCAATTATTCAGAGACAAAATGTACAACCTTATTCTTTTTTGGAGATATCTATTTAATACACATAAGACTACTCAAATTCTTCCTAACTATTAATAATTGGCTTAAATGCACTTCTAAAATGTGTAAGTATGTATTTGACTACATTGGCATGTTCTTCAATAACAGACTTGAGAAATCCAGGTTTATCAACCATCCAACTAAATTTGTAGTTCTGAAAGAGCCATTGCGCTTTAAATATGTTTTCTTCTATTATTCTGAAGAAACTTATAATTTTTCCATTGACTATTTCACCATTTATCTATCTTGTAGAGGTGAAATCTTTGCAGACTAAAAGCTTTTAGTAAACAGCAGGACAAGTCTCATCACGGCTCTGCTGCTGTTGGAGCAAGACCTGAATAGGCTTACCTTTCAAGGTTCAGTTAGAAATCCACAATC
>NW_012139413.1:10399204-10400223 GCF_000956105.1 Propithecus coquereli
TGTAAAGTTTTATTTAGGTTTTTGTAAAGGTCTAAGCATTTCATTTTATATTCTCTAACTTTAAACCATTTTTATCAGAATTCTATGTCCTTGCCACAAAAATCCACATATTTTAAGGCATTATGATTCAATATTGTCATAAAATTGAAAAATTACATTACTTATTTAAATATTAAAACAATGGCAGGCATTGCTTATCTGTATATTTGCTTCATCTGTGTGTAATTAGGTTAGGAATATCACTGAAAATCTATAACAACAAAATTTATGGAAAACAGTAGTTCTTCACATCTGTCATTTTCATTATATTAAAAAAGGAAACATGTTAGGGCCAACAGATGATACAATTTTTTCCATTCTTTGTCCTTTCCACTTTTGTCCTCTCTCTAGAGAAAGAACCATATGTAGGCACTGTTACTTAGATACTGTTAAAGGTTAAGTTTTCAGTTATGGGTGTCTTTCCTCTCTTCTAATCCATTTCTACTCTGACTGTGGCCTATGGACACCCATGCCAGTCCATAAACTGGTTGCTACCAGTTTATGAGAAGTTAAATACAGAAAATTACAGGAAGTGTTTAGAAACATGATGGAAATTTGACATTGTTAAAACATATATTCACATTGTCAGTGGACTCCTCTTCTTGAACATGAGGTGGACCAATTTGCATATGGTTTGCATTTGTGTTGTGTGCAGTAGGACCATGTGGCAACAAGTGTGTGCTTTTAATACTTCTTTGTGAAACAAATTAAAGCTTACAGGAAAGTTGCAAGAATAATATAGAAAACTCTCTTAGACTCCTGGCCCAGACACCCCATTCATGTTCCTTCAATTATAGCAAAAATATACAATCTATGCTCACATGTTATACCCAATGGTCTTGTCTCTCTAGTCTTAATCTAAAAATTTTCCATCTTTCTTTGAGTTTCATGTTCTTAACACATTTTTTTAAGATTACAGAGCAGTAATATTATAGAATGTCAATCATTAGACGCAGGATATACATGGACTACTACAAAAA
>NW_012139413.1:10402731-10403258 GCF_000956105.1 Propithecus coquereli
GTAAACAGCAGGACAAGTCTCATCACGGCTCTGCTGCTGTTGGAGCAAGACCTGAATAGGCTTACCTTTCAAGGTTCAGTTAGAAATCCACAATCGCAAAGTACACTCATTATAGGTAATCAATGTGTCCTTTGCTGCCACTATGCATTGCCTGTTGAATCAGAACATTGGTTGATAGCGATAGGCAGAAAAGCTACCCAGGCTTAGGCAGATAGCAAGAAAATGAAATGAAGTGCTTGTGGCAATTACCAGAATAAGCCAGGATTAGGAAAAAAAATACTGTGAGAATGAAAAGATAAATAATTCCCTGATTTGAAATACTCAGACAATTAAAGCTAAAATTGTAGGTGTTTTTTTTTTTCTTTTTCTTTTATTTCAGCATATTATGGGGGTACATATGTTTAGGTTACGTATGTTGCCCTTGGTCCCCCCCTCCCAAGTCCGCATTTCAAATATGTCCATCCTTCGGGTGGTGCGCATTGCATTCCTTGTGTATACAAATACCCGTCCCCTCCTCCCTCCTCCCC
>NW_012139413.1:10417871-10419363 GCF_000956105.1 Propithecus coquereli
GCAGCTTTAGCCTTACAAAATGTATTTTCTTAAATAATAAGTCTTGAATGTTGAAATTACTCTTTGATTCATAGATTGGAGAATGGACGTTGTGTTAGAAAAGCATAAAAAATTAATCTCCTTGTAAATTTCCATCAGAGCTCTTGGGTGACCAAGTATACTGTGTATGAGCAGTAAGTACCAACGATGGGCTTAAAATATTCAGTAAACCGTTCTGTAAACACACGTGCTATCACTTAGGCTTTGTCATTCCATTTATAAAGCACAGGCAGAATAGATTTACCATAATCCTTAAGGGCTCTAGGATTTTTGGAATGATAAATGAGCATTGGCTTCAACTTAACATTACTAGCTGCATTCGCCCCTAACAAGAGTTACCCTGTCCTTTGAAGCTCTGAGGCAAGACATTGACTTCTCTCTAGCTATGAATTGCCTACCTAGCATCTTCTAATAGAGGTTTTTTTTTTTACATTGAAAGTCTGTTCTTTAGTGTTGCCACCTTGGTCAGTTATCTTAGCTTCCCCTCTGGATAACTTACTGCACCTTCTACATCAGTACTTCTTGCCTCACCTTGCACTTTTGTGTTATGGAGACACTCCTTTAGCTTCAAACCTTTCTTCTGAAGCTTCATAATCTCTCTCAGCTTTCATATAATTGAGAAGGGTTAGGGCTTTGCTCTTGATTAGTTTTTGGCTTAAGGAAATGTTATCACTGGTTTGATCTTCTATCCAGACCATTAAAACTTTCTACAGAACAGCAATAAGGCTATTTCACTTTCTTATCATTCAAGCATTCACTGGAGTAGCACTTTTAATTTCCTTTAATAACTTTTTCTTTGCATTCACAACTTGGCTAACTGTTTGGTACAAGAAGTCTAGTTTTCAGCCTGTCTCAGTTATCAACATGTCTTCCTCACTAAATTTAATCATTTCCAATTTTTGATTTAAAGTGAGAGTCATGTGACTCTTTCAGTTGGGCACTTAGAGAACATTGTAGGGTTATAAATTGGCCTAATTTCCATATTGTTGTGTCTCCGGGAATAGAAAGGCCTGAGGAGAGGGAGAGCGATGGGGCAAAGGCTGGTTGGTAGAGCAGGCAGAACACAAACATTTATCAATTGAGTCTGCTATCTTATTGAAAAATTTCTATCTTTTGGGGTGGTTTGTGGTGCCCCAAAACGATTATAATGGTAATATCAAAGATCTCCCATCATACGTCATCATAGCAGATATAATAGTAATGAAAATCTGAAATAGTGCAAGAATTACCAAAATGTACAGAGACACGAAGTGAGCACATGTTGTTGGCAAAATGGAGCCAACAGATTTGCTCCATGCAGGGTTGTCCCAAACCTTCAGGTTTTAAAAAATGCAATATTTATGAAGTGCAATAAAGTACAATAAAATGAGATATGCTTATACTGTTTTTACAAGTCAATTTCCCTTTTTTTGGTTTATGTTGTTAAAGGGTGACCAATGATTATTTCTTACTC
>NW_012139413.1:10419413-10420119 GCF_000956105.1 Propithecus coquereli
CAATATGAGAAAGAAATATAAAAAGAAAATAGAAATTTAGAAATATTCTCTGTTAATACATTAATTTTAGTGTTTGAAATAATTAAAGATACAATCCATTGAAATCTTGAAATTGATTGATAGTATAAAGGCATTTTGAATTGATAGGTGAATAAAGCTGCTTCAAAGAGGAAGAATAGAAATAAAAGCAGAAGAATTAAAACTTTTATAGAAGCTCACTATATTATTTCTTATAGCCAGGTGATATTTTTGAGAAATTACTTCGCTGAAAGAGAAAGCAGCAAATAGAAAACAAAGTGAGATCATTTATGTCACATTCAGAGAAGCATCAAAGAGTTCAAATAATTATCTGGGAATAATGAAAAATCTATTTGGACCTGCCATAGAAATTCTAGTCAGGTAATATCTTTTTTACTTTCAAATCAGAAGATCTAAGATTTATTCACGTATAATAAATTATGTAGTAGATGAAAATAATACTTTCAGCTACTATATAAGCACAACAAAAACTTCTTATGTACATTTTCATTCTTTGTTAGTAAAAAAAAACAGAAAAAAATAAGTTCTTGATATTCTAGCTATTAATCATTCCTTTCTGGAAATAGAAATTTTTTTTGATCAAGTGCTTTGGAATAATAAAAAAAATTGGTACAAATTCAAATTCTTTAAAGCTGTATAGTTTTGTGCAGATTATCTAAGCCCTGCA
>NW_012139413.1:10433160-10434917 GCF_000956105.1 Propithecus coquereli
GCTACCCTCAATCTCATTTCTACTGTATCCCAGATTTGCCTTCAATGAAGATTAGATCATCTTTTACAGAATAGCTGTCTTAGTCCCTTCAGGTTGCTATGAAGAAAATCATAGACTGTGTGGCTTATAAACAACAGAAATTTATGTATTACAACTTTGGATTCTGGAAAGTCCAAAAGCAAGGCAGATTCAGTGTCTTAGGAGGATCCATGTTCTGGTTCACAGATAGCCACATTTTCAGTGTCCTCACATGGCTGAAAAGATGAAACAATTCTCTAAGGTCTCTTTTATAAGGTCACTAATCTTGTTCATGAAGGCTCAACCTTCATGACTTAACACCTGTGAAAGGCCCCCACCTCCAATTACTGTCACAGTGGGGGTTGGGTTTCAATGTATAAATTTTAGGGGGACACAATGATTCAGTCCATAGCAGTATCTCGATAGTCACATTCTCTAATTTTCTCAAGTAGATTTTTATACTTGAATCTTACTCTTTACAAATAAGCTAGTATCATAACACTTCTTTTAAGTAATTGATGTACAGGCATACATTACAAATATTGCAAGTTCGGTTCCAGACTAATGCAATAAAGTGAATATTACAATAAAGCAAGTCACACAAAGTTTTTGATTTCCCAGGGCATATAAAAGTTATGTTTACACTCTACTATAGTCTATTAAGTGTAAAATGGCATATCTAAAAAAAATAAGGTACATACCTAAATTTAAAAATACTTTATTGCTAAACATTGGTAAAAAATCATCTGAGCCTTCAGCAAGTCATAGTCTTTTTGCTGGTATAAAGTCTTGCCTAGAAGTTGATGGCTGCTCATTGATCACAGTGATGGTTGCTAAAGGTTGGGGTGGCCATAGCAATTTCTTAAAATAAGACAATAATGAAGTTTTCTGCATCAAATGACTCTTTCACAAAAGATTTCTCTATAGTATGATGTTGTTTGATAGCATTTTGCCCACAGTAGACCCTTCAAAATTGGAGTCAATATGAAAAAAATGCTCAACATCTCTAATCATCAGAAAAATGCAAACCAAAACCACAATGAGATATCACTTATCTCCAGCGAGAATGATCTTTATCAAAAAGTCCCAAAACAATAAATGCTGCCATGGATGCAGAGAGATATGAACACTCATATACTGCTAGTGGGCCTGCAAACTAGTACAACCTCTGTGGAAACTAATATGTTGATAACTCAAAGAACTACAAGTAGAACTACCATTTGATCCAGCAATCCCATTACTGGGCGTCTACCCAAAGGAGCAAAAGACATCTGCACTCGAATGTTTACAGCAGCACAATTCACAATTGCAAAGATATGCCAACAACCTAAGCCCCCATCAATACATGAGTGGATTAATAAAATGTGGTATATGTATACCATGGATTTCTACTCAGCCAAAAAATAAAAAAATAAATAATGGTGATCTAGCACGTCTTATATTATCCTGGATAGAGCTGGATAGAGATATATCACAAGAATGGAAAAACAAGCACCACATGTACTTACCATCAAATTGGTTTTAACTGATTAACGCCTAAGTACACATATAGTAATAACATTCATCGGGTGCCAGGCAGATCGGAGGGGGAAGGAGGGGATGGGTATATATACACATACCTAATGGGTTCAGTGCACACCATCTGGGGGATGAACATGCTTGAAGCTCTGACTCAGGTGGGGCAAAGGCAATATGTGTAACCTAGACATTTGTACCCCCATAATATGCTGAAATTAAGA
>NW_012139413.1:10446217-10448656 GCF_000956105.1 Propithecus coquereli
TTTGCAGTTTTCCCTCAGTCTTTAAGTGTGAAAGCTGACATTTTCCAAGTGCTTTAATTTGGGCATCCGTTTTAGCAGATAGAAACAAATGTATGGCTGTATTTTTTGAAAATTTCAATGAAGAAGTTGAGGCATTCTCATTGCTTCTACTCATAAGAGTTTTTACTTATGTGAATTCAGTAAATAATTATTCTTATTAATAAAAATATCCAAGCATTTATGGACTCAATGTGTCTTGTATTCCGATATCAACATTACTTCCTGTAATCCTCTCAGTAACTGTATATTTTAATGTCCTAGTCTGTTTATTGTTAACTAATATATATTCTCCACTTCTTCCTCTTAGAAAAAAGGCCCTCCAAGTTTTAGCCAGGCACAAGACCTTCCAGCTGGAGATGCTCTCTCTCAGGCTCCCTTGGAGCCACATTGACCTGGCAACCAAGCCCAGGCCAATGGGAAGAAAGCAGGAGTGTTGATTGTACACTGTGTACCACATCCTCAACATGGAAATAGCATATCCTTGTTGTTCTTTCACTTTCCATTGGCTGGAAATGATGGCCACTGGTCTTGATTCCAGAGAAAGAATCCATGTCTTGAGGATTACAAAGCCGCCTTGTCTTCCCTAGACTGCTCAAGTTTGGACTGTTTTCATGAGAAAGAATAAACTTCTTACTTATTTAAATCACTGTATATTTGCATCTTTTTGTGATAGCAGGCCAAGTTGAGCTTTTCTCTAACTAAACTAATCAATATTAATGCTTATGTATCATAGAAGAGTAAATTGATACTTAGAGAAACTAAAAACCTTGCCCATGATAAAATAGGAAGTGGCAAAGTGATGTGTAAAGTGGTTTCTAACTCCAAAGCCTGTGTTCTTTACACCTCACCCAGGCAGAGAAAGTTTAAACCAAGGGCATGAATTCTCAAATGTAATTGTAAAGGACAGTCTCAAAGTGACTGCTGATTAAAACCTAGAGCACATGGAGACTCTAATTAGGAAATATTTGTCTCTTTTATATTTGTTTTAAAAGGTCTCAGACATTATTCTAGGAACAGCTCTAGGGGCATGTGTGGTGATTTAATCTGCCTTGTAGGTGATGAGGAGATTACAAAATATGCTTCTCAGTCATTCCACCACATACACCCTGACAGGAACATAAAATAATTTTTTACCCTGATAGGAAGTTAGTTCTTAGAAGACACAATTAAATTTCTTCTTTCTCAGCCAGTATCACGTAAAGTATTACCAGTGTATTAGGGAAGAGACTGATAGAATCAGTTTAATTTTCTCAGTGGCCTAATGAGGAAAGTCTCAGTGAAAATGTTCACTAGTTAATATCCCAAGCAACACTGACTGTAAAATTTTTCCACATGGAGGTAGAAATATAATGAATCTAGGTCAAGAAGAGTTATTTGGTTACTATGAAGTGACTTGGAACCAAGGCAGCGATTCTCTTAATCTAAAAAGGAAAAGTATTTTGCACTTTCAGCTGATTCAATTAAAATAAAATGCATAAAAATATTAAATTATCTTTTCCTTGGTGCCAGAGTTGCAGGAAATCTAAGGAAATACTTAACCTGAGCAATATTTCAGTCATAAAAACTAATCTGCTTTGTTAGTGTAGTGTTCAGGGAAAAATTTAAACCCACCAAGTGCATTAGTGTGGCCCAGATGCACGGCAGATTCAAGGAGTGCAATGCAAACAGGAGCTTTCATTAGAAGGAGATCTCCTTAGTGTCAGAACGACTGTCATCGAATAAAGACAAAATATTTGAGAGGAAACTGGACTGTTAAGAAGGAAAATGGAATACTTCTGTTTCCCAAGAAATGTATTTACAAAGATGCTGAGCAAAATAAAAATTAATGTTAAAATTTTACTCCCTTTTATGAAAATTACATCTGCATAATATGTGTATATATTATAGGTGTGTGTATATTTACATCTGCACATATATGTATATATAAATACACACACATTTAAGAGAATTGGAGTTAGTTGGGAATATGAGAACTTTCTCTCAGATAATAAATTCACTATATGTTTTAATAAATGTGCTTTGGTATTAATAGAATTCTGAATATTTATACAAATCATAATTTTTAAATTGAGAATAACTAACAGAAAAAGAAAAACTGTGAACACTTTTAACAGCTTTATTGAGGTATAATTGAAATAAACTAATCGCACATATTTAAAATGTGCAATATAAGATGTGATGTACATATGGACTTGCGAAACCCCAGTACAATAGAAATGTTGAACGTATCCATAACCCCTTATTCCCTTTAGTGTCTTTCATTCCTGCCTCTACCTACCCTAGCCCTCAGCCAGCCACTGGTTTGTTATCTATCTATATAAATTATATTTTCCATAATTTTATATTAATGGAATTATTGACTATATGTTGTTATTGTTGTTTGGAACCAGGCTTTTCTCC
>NW_012139413.1:10448706-10449994 GCF_000956105.1 Propithecus coquereli
TAGGCTTGACTTGAATGGTGGTCACCTGAGAGTTCACTCTATAACTATTCATTAAATTGTACATATGTGTTGAAAAATAGAAACAGAAAGTATAAAAGACAAAGGAAAAATGAGGGAATTGGAAAAAGATGATCTAGTCAGTAAATGGAGTTATAATAATTAGCTGTCCATATGGGAAATAAAATTAGACTGCTTTTTCACACTTCATACACAAAACATAAATTCCAGATTGGTTAAAGATCTAAATGACTAAAAAGAAACTTTCAAACATTTAAACGCACCTACAGAAGAATAGTTTACAGACTTGGAGTAGGAAAACTTTTTTTAAATGCACATACACATTCATAAGAAACAACAAATTATTTCATCAAAGTCAAACAAAAAATTAAAATCTCCATGTGACAAAACATCATTAGAAAATTGAAGATACAAGGGGAAGACTGAGAAAACATATATGCAACATATGCAATAGCCAATAAATTTAGATCATTGATTAGCTCTAATACCTTTGCATCAATATGAAAAACAATGGTAAAAATGTACACAGGGAAACAGGTAAGTCATAGAAAAGAAGAAAAAAAGAATGACAAATAATGATATGAAAAGATTATATTACTAGTACTCAGAAAAATGCAAATTAAGAGAACTCTAATTAGGTATTATCTCAATCCTCAATGTTGAAAAAGATGAAAGTCTGATCATATCAAATATAGTAAGCATATAGAATAACGAGAACTGCTCTTGGAAGTATTAATTGAAAAGCAATCTGTCAGTATCAAGTAAAACTCATATGCATGCTGCAGCATAACAAGTCCACTTCTAGGTATATGCCCCATTGAAATTCTTGCTTATGTGTCTGTGAGCAAGTGCACATGCACAAGATATTTAATAAAGCATTTTTAATAATAAAAGTTGAAAATGACCTAAATATCTATCAATAGGGGAAAGAATAAATGTAATGTAACAGAGTTCTTTTCTAAATCAAAATATGAGTTAAACTTATGTCCTACATGTGGAGAAATCTCAAAAAACATAATATTGATAGAAAAAGTAGTTGCAGAGGATGTATATGTAAATATATTAACATATGTATGGACATAAAAATCACATGAAAGATACACAAGTATATGTATTAATAAGCGTAGAAACACATAAATGGGATATATAAAAATTATAATAGAAGTTGTCTTGTGGTCAGAGAGGTACAACAGGAATTTCAATTTTATTGGTAATCTTTTTCTTATTTGCTCAAGAGGATCGATAATATCAAATTTTAATAGGATAAAAA
>NW_012139413.1:10451282-10452122 GCF_000956105.1 Propithecus coquereli
TTTGATTAAAAAATAAGAATTCATTTTGTAAAGGAAAACTGAGAAAATACTCTTGCCACATGAATTATCATACACACACACACACACACACACACGCACGCAAACACCTACAAATACCAATTTATATACTTGGCAAGTTTGGATTTTGAAAGCGAAGTGTACTCGCTGGAGTCTGTATGGTGTTGGAGTCAGAATAAGCACTTTTGAAGCAGACCTGCCTGCTTAAATGTAACCCTATTACTTAATAGTGTTGTGATTCTGGCAAGATAATTAACCTCTCTGCCTCAATTTCTGCATTGTAAATAGGGATAGTAACAGAACCTAGCTCTAAGAATTAAATGAGCTAGTACATGCATTTAATAAATGTTAGCCATTATTAGGGTTCCTTGATCACTTACACGTAATAAATGTCTTTACTTTCTCTCCCATAAAAAAAAAAAATTCTTTGGCTCACACATTATAAAGTGGACTTGTCATCAACAGAGATGAGAAATATTGACAAAGAAGCAGGTTGTGGAAGAGGAAATTAGGCAATATTAACAAGAACAATTTTGCAAGATTGAAGCAAATTCAGAAAGAAAGAATGGAAAGAAATTGAAACAGTGGAATAAACTACTTCTTCAAGGAGTTTTGCTATAAAATAAAGGAGAGGGATATGACTAGAACTGGAGGTGGAGATGTAGTTAATATTGTGTTTTGTCATGTTTCAACACGAGAGATGCAACTGGGTTTGTGTTTACAAAGAGAAAGTCTAGCAAAGAGTTAAAAATGATGATGTAGATAACAAATAGGAAAATTACTAAAATGCCATGCCTAATTCAATCCTTGGGATAATAAAGT
>NW_012139413.1:10452235-10453097 GCF_000956105.1 Propithecus coquereli
TTTTTATTTCAGGGTATTATGAGGGTACAAACATTATGGTTACACTTTATGCCTTTGCCTAACCCAAGCGAGGGTTAAAGGCATGCCCTTCCCCCCTACAATGCTTCCCGTGTTGTGTCCTTTAGTTGCGGGTTTATCCCCCACTGCCACTCCCTACGTCCTGGAGAGTATTACTGCCAAGTGATCACCCTAGTGCTAAACAAATGGACTCATTAGAACCCTCTTTCTAACAATTGCCTTTGAGTTAGGCAATAATCCCTGGACTAGGTGGTTGTGGCCAGGGTTATAGAGTCACATGGCATAAAGCACAAAAAAATCTATGTGGAAAGAGCTTCCTCAAAGGAGGATGGAGCACGTGGCAGGCACTTAGATTTTCAAAGACTCCATGACACATTCTTTAACTGCCACTTAGGCCTTACTTCTTCCATAAAGTATCCTAAATCAGTCTAATCTGAATCCAGTCAATAGTTGGACAGCATGACCCTCTCCTTCCTGCCACACTACCCTGGGCTTCCACCAAAAGCTGTGGTACTCTCCATCGTTCCAACACCAATACCAAACAGTACACTGCCCAGTGCACTGTCCTGGACTGTGACCACCTCTCTCTCTCCGCTTACACTGTAAGCTCTGCAAGGGCCTTTATTTCTATATCCCCAGGGCTAAGTATAGTGCCTGGCTGGATTTACTACAGGATATCTTTGAATTTTTAATATAAATGCAATTATAAACTGGTTCTTTTGATTAAAAAATAAGAATTCATTTTGTAAAGGAAACTGAGAAAACACTCTTGCCACATGAAATTATCATACACACACACACACACACACACACCTCTCTCTTTCCCCTTACACTGTAAGCTCTG
>NW_012139413.1:10453147-10459631 GCF_000956105.1 Propithecus coquereli
ATTCATCGATTTGGGAATGTTAAACCATGCATTCCTTGGAATAAACCCTACTTGTTCCTGTGATATATTATCTTTCTCCTTATTTTTGTGTTTAATTTCTTAATATGTAGTTAAAACTTTTTGCATATATATTCATGATGGATATCATTCTATAATTTTCTCATATCTTCTTCTGATTTTGGTATCAAAATAATATTGACATCAGTATGATTTTTTTAAATTTCCTCTTCTTTAATTTTCTGGAAGAGTATGTGCAGAGTTGGTATTATTTCCTCCATAAATACTTAGTATAATGTCCCAATGACACCTTCTGGGACTGGAGTTTTCCTTTGTGGAAGGTTTTTAACTATAAATTCAACTTTTTCAACAGTTAGAGGGATATTTGGGTTAACTATGTCTTCTTGTATCAACATTAGTATCTTGTGATTTTCAAGGAAATTGCCCATTTTAACCTACATTATGGAATATACTTGTATAAAATTTTTCATGGCATTATCATATTTTTCTTTTAATATCCATAGAATCTGTAGTGAACTTGCCTCATTCATTTCACGTATTTCTTTTTTGTGTCTTTTCCTTTTGTTCTGTTTGGTCTGCTTGACTAGAAGTTTACCAACTGTGTTGATCTCAGAGAATTACTATTTGGTTTTATTGATTCTCTCTCTCTCCTTTCATCTTTGTGAATTTTTAAAATTAATTTGTATTTTAGTTGCTGTATTTTTTTCTGGTTTCTTAAGGCTGAGATAATTGATTTGAGATATTTTTCTTTTTTAAGACAGACATTTAATGATATAAACTTTCCTTAAGTACTGTGTTAGCTGCATGACACTAATTTTGACGTTTTATTTTTATTTTTATTCAGTTCAATGTACTTTCTAATATTTCCTTTAGATATATGCTATTTTGTTTCCAAATAAATATTTGAAAAATTTTAATATCTTTTTTGTTATTGATTTCTGACTTAATCCCATTTTTTATCAGAGAAAATATATTATGTGATGTGATCCTTTTAAAGGATTTATTGATATTTATTCTGCAGCCAAAAAAAATGTTTCATGTTAGTCAATGTTCCTCATGTACTAAAAAAGAATTTTTAGCCTGCTTTTTGTTGGATGGAGTATTCAACTTTATCTATAGTTAATTTCTGTTGATTAGTTCTGCCAATTTCTAATAAGATCGCTCCCCCTTTCCTGCATCTAGCTGCTTTTAAGATTATCTCTTTATCACTATCTTTGAGAAATTTGAGTATGGTATGTCTTGGGTAGTTTTCTTCATTTTTCTTGTGTTTTCAGTTCATTGAGTCTTTTTTCTTTCTTTCTTTCTTTTTTTGATTTGTGATTCTATATTTTCCATCAAATTGGGAAAATATCGTAATTATTTATTTTATTTTTTTTAAGGTAACATCTCTCACTTTCAGGGTCTCTGATTGCATATATATTAGGCTGTTGAAGTTTTCTCACAGTTCATTCATGCTCTTTTTCATTTTCATTTAATTATTTTTTGTGTCTTTATTACATTTTGTATATTTCTGTTGTTATGTCTTCAAGTTTATTAATCTTTTCTTTTGCAATATCTAATTTTTCATTAATCCATAAATGTATTTTTTTTTATTTTAGGCATTGTATTTTTCATTTCTAGGAGTTCAAATTGTATCTTTTTTATACCTTTCATTTATTTATTTAACTTTTTAAACATTAATACAATTCTTCTAATGTCCTTGTCTGCTAATTTTAACATTTATGTCAGTTCTCAATCAATTCTCAATCAAATTACTGATTAAAATATTAATTATTCTCCTCTTTTTGATACATGTTTTTTCCCCTTCTTTCCATGCCTAGTATTCCTTAATTGGATGCTTGAAATGTGATTAAGTTACTTGGACACAGTTTGATACTTTTAGATCCTTTTTAATTTTTTGTTTGGCAAGTTAGAAGCGGTGTTCTGTTTGGGGTAATTATTTCTCACTGAAGAGACAAGGGATCCCTGAGCATTCTATTCAATGCTTCATAAATTACGAAAGTTTTCCGTCTGTCTGGTTCTATTCTTGTCATTGTATAAACCTGGCTCTCTATTCCTTTTGATCCTTTCAGTCGGTTCTTTTCCTGGATATGGGTAGTTTTCTCTCACATATGCAGTAATCAATGCTCTATTTAATACTTAAGGGAGTTCCTCTGTAGATTGTCAGTATTCTCTTTGTCGTTTTCTCTTCTTTGGTACTTTGTCCTTCTAAATCTGGACACCTTGTTCTCCCTGTTCTTTCAGCTCTGTCTCATCACCTTATGGTGTCCATTAGGATACACATGGACTCTCTCTCCCTGCAGCAAGGCTGGGAAATTCTCAAGGCGGTAAGCTGGGGCTGTGATGGGGCTTATTACTGTCAGTAGGAGAGTTTAAAAAGCAAAACATTTCATACAAGGTTTTGCCTACAGTTACAGACTGCCTAGCTCTTCCTCCAGACAATAGCACTTTAAATACCCGAAGGCAAGTGTCAAGTTTCCAAAGTTTTCACTTATTAAATTATATTCCCAGTTTCTCAAATGCAACTCATAAGAGAATTTCCAAATAAATTACCATTCTGATCTCTTTTTGCCAAGTTTTAAAGCTTTATTGAAGTTTTCGTTACTGTTTGTTTTGTTAGTTTATTAGTTTGTTTTGTTTGTTTAACATAGATTGAAGAATGATATGATATGTCATGGATAAAGCGATCTCGATAAAATTACCAAAGCATAACAAATGGATCATATTTGTTTATTTAGTCCTGAATCACTGTAAATTTATTAAGAATATTGACATCAGTCATTGTTTAACCATTTTCCCTAATTATTTAAACTTATAACCTATTTTAGCAATAGTTTTTAATGTAACTTGTTTTTTCATTTATGCTCTTTAAAAATGGATACTACTTGATATGTTGAAGAAAATTGTCATTTCTTTGTACCTTACAATATATATTAATTGCACTCTAACTACAACTTTTTTTCATACGTTTCTCCTATAAACACTCCCTTAGATACCGCTTCTGCTTCTGTGAACTGACAGAAACAGATCCATATATTGAGTCTTATATTGTCATCTAATGAGAGGCCTTTTTCTATCCAAGAAGGGGTCAAAGTTTAGAAAGAAGGTTTCAATCTTACTAAAACATGTTGATGTGAGACCAATTTGCAGTTCTTGCTGTGAAAGCAAAAAATCCATATTGAAACAATTTGGGGTACCTTAGCGTGACTTCGATAAAAGTTTTCCGTAAAATAACCCTGAGCATGAAGACAACATGCAGCAATCCGGTATGTCTCTATGTCGTGCAGTCACTCTTGCTAACAAAAGCATGAACAGAAAACAACAGTAACAGCAACAAAAATCTGATTGTGAAAGAGGTGTGAATATCCTTTAAAAGTGTTTTGTTTGGGAAAAAATATATGGGGAACATTTAGACAATATACAGCAAAGGTGAAATCTTAAGGTGCTGACAGACACTATTGGAATTATAAAATATACATGTATTTTATGACAAATATGGATTTTCAAAAAATATTTTATAAGATTTGGTAACAATGTTAAGAAGAATAATTCCAATTGAAGAGAGCAAACGAAATGAATATAAATGGCTATGTTTCTTGACTAGTAAGTGGAGCATTACATAATTCATCAGAAGAGCCACTTTTATAATCCACATAAATGTGTTTTATGATGATAGCAAATCACAGGTATGTGAGAAATATTATAATCTGAGTCAAAACAATTTTACCATTAACATCAGGTTTAGTTTACTGATAACTTAAATTTATTGTACTGTAGGCTTCCAGAGATGAGGAACACATGCCAGTCAATAAACATTTTGGGGACTAAAAATAAACTTAGAAGTCATTGGAGAATAGCTCTTTGTTTTCTCAGAGTGGGTATAAAACTCAATTTAATGAATCTTATGAGGGCAGAGAAAGGACATAAATGAAAAGGCATTATTTTTATCAAATAACACCTTGGTAAGTCCTAACATGAGATTTTTTTAATAATAATAAGATTGCTATTGTTTTGAAAGTTTATAGTTTAGAACGGGGCAGATGATATTGAGTTATAAGACGAAAACTGATGAGAAACAGCTAATGAAACCAGAAGAGTGACAACAGTAATTGGGCTGCTCTCATTGACTATAAAATTAGAAGACACTTTGAAAGGGTAATAAATAAATGAATTATGTTTTGAGAGACTCATGCTAGAAGTTATAACACAAACACAGAAAAAAGACCTTGGGGTTGAAATTAATCAAACCTGATGAAAGTTATCTAGCATGGTTTCCTTTTTATCAAAAATTTTCATTTATACCTTAAGATTAAAGTTGATGCTAGAGTTTTAATCAGGCCAAATTATATCTATCCTTAGTTCTAGTACCTCCTATTTAGTTTCTTGAATAGGAAGGCAGAGAAAACATAGGAGATCAACTGAAGGCCTTGCTTTATATATTAAAAATTTTAATATATATGAATAATTACATTTTAAAAACTAAGACAATGTAATCATTGATTATTATAGGTTTGAGCTCAGACTGTTACAATGTACTAATTTGTTATATGAAGCTATTTGGTAATCTCTTTGTTTCTTGCTTTCTCCATCTCTGATAATGGGTTCAAATTAATATCTACTATTCATTTTTCTTTGCCTGAGTAGGTAACTCCAAGTAAAATTTAATGTCAGTTCTTGTTATCATTCTTTTGTTGCTTATCCACACTTACCCTCCTTCCTTGCCCTCAGAAAGTCATAAGTATGTCATGTCCTACACTATCAGGTTAGGGTCACAAAGCAGTTCAGTTATTTGATGAGAGACTGTTCTGAAAATCAGAACATAAACAGTTGGCACTGGGCTGGAGAGCTGTAATGTGACAGCCAGTTCACAATTCTTGTAACAATATACTTCCACCAAATCTGATGTGGTCACCCTCAAAAAACTCAAACATCTATATGTCTTGTTCCACACACACCTCATATTCCCCATTGACAAGAGAGGATATAAAAGAAGAATTAATGATATGATTTTATTGGAGGATGCTATGGTTTGGATGTTTGTCCCCTCAAACCTTATGTTGAAATTTCAACCCCTGTGTTGGAGGTGGGACCTAATGGAAGTTGTTCGGGGTGAATCCGTCATGAATGGCTTTGTGCCATCCTGAAGTTAGAGGCAATGAATGAGTTCTTGCTCTATTAGTTCCTGTAAGAGCTGGTTGTTAAAAAGAGCCTGGAACCTACTCCTCCCCACCATGCTTCCTTTCTTGCCATGTGATATCTGCACATGCCAGTTGCTCTGTGCCTTCCTCCATGAGTGGAAGCAGCACAAGGCCATCACCAGAAGCCAAGCAGATGGTGGCACCATGTTTCTTGTACATCCTGAAGAACCATGAGTCAAATAAACCTCTTTTCTTTTAAAATTACCCAGCCTTGGGTATTCCTTTATAGCAACACTAATCTGACTAGGACATAGTGACAGATTTCTGACCCAGGTTAATCTCATCTTCTTGGTAGAAGATAGCAAAAATGTCATATCACAAATAAACCTAAGTAAGGGTATTTAACAGACCTCTCTATTTGGGGCCCAGAGCAGTAGGGGTCTGAAAAACCATTACATAATAAATAATGTAGTATAAAAAACATAAAGTGAAAGCCATCATAAGTGGCTCCTATGATAGCTGTAGGAACCCGATTTATCCAATTAGAACTTTCCATTGTTTATATTTTACATATGGCAATGGTCCCATCATCAGATATGTGTGAATTCCTTAGAACTGCTTCATGCTCCTGATCCTCAAATGACCAAGGGAGATCTCCTTGCAATTTAGCAAGATCTCTTTCATGCATACTTGTTTTCATCGTGAATGAACACCTTAGAGTAACCACTATTGAATTCATATTTATTTTCCTACAGCCTAGTATAATGCTCCACACTTACAAAATGGAAACACATTCACTGAAAGAAAGGAACAGAGAGAAAGAAGTAAGAGACTTAAACTGCCAGTATTTTAGGAACACATGTCAATTCTCCCATCTAATTTTGAGCTAGTTCTGTGGTCCATTGGTGACAGGTTGGTTTGGCAAACTGTGGCTTTGTATAAAATTTGAGTCACATATTTGATGAGGAAGATCCATATAGATATTCCATTTTTATTCGATATGGCTCCAGAAATTGCAAGCAACTAAGGGTAGGGATGGAACAACAGCACCGGTCTCTGACTGAGCAATAAATGCCAGCTCTTTTCTTGAGCTCATAAATAGATGCTTTAGAAGGAGTAGTTATCTCAACTGTTTTCTAGGGGAGAGGGGACAAATGCAAACAAAAATATAGCTTCTGAAAGAGGCATGCATCAGTCTTAGAGATAACTACTCCATAAATTGAAGGCGAAGGCCAAGTCCTTCATTAAATTATTCAGCAAATAACGAGCATTCCGCTAGGTGATAGGGATATGGCAGCAAAAACATAAAAAGTCCCAGCACTCATGGG
>NW_012139413.1:10464566-10475511 GCF_000956105.1 Propithecus coquereli
TACTTGTGCAATAGTCCAGAATTAAAATAAAACTGACAGTGAGCTAAGAGGTGTTAGAAAATTTTCAAATTCTACTCATTTTCCTATTAACTTTTAGAAAGCAATACAAGACAAGATAACTTTGGTGAATTATCTGCCTAAAATCTTCTCTAAGTTCTGAGTTAAAAAGTGAAAACAAAAACAAATTTGTCAAACAAACATGTCTCCATATTTGGACTTATCATATCAATTTAATATCAGGCCATAAATCAGTCAGGTCAAGCATGGCCTGGTTACACTGCAGTAACAACACAAAATTTTAGTATTTTATCACAAAATTAGTTTATGCTTTGCTCTCATAATCTGTCCAGTGTGGGTTGACAATGGCTGTTGTTCATTGCTCAATATGTTTTCTTTCAATCACCTCTGTACTTCTCAATCTGCATATGGCTAGTGATGATTTTGTGGTGATGAGGATTTAAAATCTGGGGTAGGGTCATGGGAATTTAAAGCAATTTTGGAATTTCTCAGTTTTATGAAAATTGCTATTTTGAGCTGGATTTGATTCTGTTTAGTATCTGATATTTAGCATGGAGTATGATATAAGATTGTTATTAGTTATATACTGCTGCACAAAACTTAACAACTTAAAAGAAGATGCATTTACTATCTCATAATTTCTGTGGGTCAGCAGTCTGGCATGACTTACCTGAGTCCTCTGCTTTAGGTCTCTCAAAAGGCCAAAATGAAGGCTCTGACTGAAGGTGCAGTTTCATCCGAAGGCTCAACTGAGGAAGGAGCCACACCTAAGCTCATCTAGGTTTTTGGTGTGATTCAATTCCATAAGGGATGTTAATTGAAAGCCTCAGTTCCCCTCTGGCAATTGGCCAGAGACCTTCCTCAGTTCTTAAACACTTAGATCTCACCAGATTGCTTCATCAGAGCAAGCAGATGAGAAGATCCAGTGAGAGAGAGACAGAGAGAGAGAGAGAGAGAGAGAGAGAGAGAGAGGCCAATATAAAAATCTCAGTCTTTTATAACCTAATCTTGAAAATAATACCTCATTACTTTTGCCATATTTTATTTGTTTGAAGAAAGTTACTGGTTGAGTCCACACTCAAGGGTAAAGGATTCTATGAGAACATGAATACTGGGAGATAGAAATCACTGAGAGCCATTTTAGAAAGCTATCTACCACAATGACACATAAAATCTTCAAAGATTTTGTTATTCAAAGAATTTTCTCTTAATTTATAGTACTATAGTTAGCCAAAACAATGGTGGGGAGGGTATATTGAATAATTAAATGATGAAAATCCAGAAATAAAAGTTATAATTGATTTTTAAACATTAATCAGTATATAAATTAAAAAGCCATTTTAGTTTTTGATCTGGCATAAAGACAAAATTCAACATCATATTGCATCTGAAGACCAAAATTTTCTACTACAAAAAAAAAAAAATGTAGGTTAATACTTATTTGGAGTAACCAGCTCCCTTCCTGATTCCGTTACACTTTAATGAGACAATATGGTGATCCCAATGCAAGGCAAATTTATTGCTGATCTAAGAAACTGAAGCATGAATAATCATCATGTTTCCACATTATCAGTTATTATGTATTCCTCTAACAAGAGTGCAAGAACTTTGTTGTTTTTTTTAAAAGGAATTTCCAATGAAAGTAAAATGTTACTAGAGGCAAGACTAGGTGTTAATAATTAAACGTTTGAAAAAAGTGGTTCAATGCACTGTGACAGAGTCCTCTTTGGCAACTACTCTGTTATTTACTGATATATTCATTTATCTAGAAAAAACATTTATTATGGAAAGACACTTGGCTTCAAAATGTAATAGTAGCAAGTCTAGGCTTTAGCTAATAGGGATTGTGCTTGTTTAGAGAAGAAAATAGAGAAACAATGGTGATAAAATTTGATGTATGTTGGCCAGTTGTGGTGGCTTATTCCTGTAATCTCAGCACTTTGGGAAGCTGAGACAGGAGGATTGCTGAGGGCAGAAGTTCTAGACCAGGCTGAGCAAAATAGGGAGACTCTAATCTCTATAAAAAATAGAAAAATTTACCAGGTGTGGTGGCATGTGCCTAAAGTCCCAGCTACTCTGGGAGGTTGAGGCAGGAGGATCACTTGAGCCCAGGAGTTTAGGTTGCGCTAAGCGATGATGATGCCTCTGCACTCTAGCCTGAGCAATAAAGAGAGACTGGCTCAAAGAAAAAAAAATGATGAATATCCTGACATGGACAATCTCAAAAAAACAACAAAATCACCTTACCTCCTAACCTAATTACAGGGTCAGTACAGATGGAAGGGCTAGATCAGAGATTACAATGCGAAGGAGTACTATAGATTAGGTGCTAAAGAAATAGACTTTTCCCAATGCAGCAGTCCCCTTCAATTTACATTTAGGTTCTTCTAGAACTTAGTCACTTCTGTTTTCATTTATTCTTTCTTAGAAAAATACCCAGAGAAGCATAATTAACAGTTGGAAATTGATACCTTTCTGTTCTCATTGAGGATATGAATCAACAGTTCTTTCCCTGTGAAGTATAACTTTTTATTTCAAGCAGTAGTCCATAACTATTTCTGCTACTTTGTTAGCATGAGCATACTGTTTAACCTTGAGATTAGCTGTTATGAGAAATTGGATCAATATGAAAATCCTCTATTTTGTAATGCAGAGGTAACATAAAAATATCTTGCTCTGAGAATTACGTTATTATTGTTTTATACCTATCCCTTGTGATCTATGAAGGACCTTACTGGATTCTATAATTTCTTGCTAAAATCAGGCAATCATGAATGCAGATGGTATGAGTTTTAATCAGAGTCACAATGCAATAAAAACCTTGCCAACATCTATGCTTTTTTTTTTATTTCAGGATATTATGGGGGTACAAACGTTTTGGTTACCTTATGACTTTGCCACAACCAAACCATGATTTTTCGTGTCATGTGCAGGTTGGGAGAGAAGTAGTATCTCTGAAGTGTTTGGTATTAAGTAGGGATCAATAAACACTATGAAATATTTAGTTAAATGAAATTATTTAAGTAATTAATATCAAAGGGACTGTCCTTCATTCTGGAAAAGAAGAGCATACATACTTTGTGGGAGGTAAAAATCACTACTATTTGACTAAAGAGATTGAAAAATCTACAGCCTGAAAATCCAATTTGTCTCAAAGGAAATATTTCAAATGTTTGACTTGGAATTCCTTACTTCTTTTTATGAAGAACAATAAAGACAGATGCAAACATAGCAGAGAATATTCTGTCTCTTGATAAATGAACCAACTCTTGATAAATGACCTGAAGATGTTGTGGAAAGAAATTCTTAGAGAAATAGGAGTTGCTGTTAAACAAGTGGCCTGGGTAAGATCCCAAAATTGCATTTGTCAGACATGTTGAAACTTGCTGGGGTATCAATAACTATGCTATTCAGGTCTCTGAGGTGTAGAAGAAAGTGGAGTTAGATGATGAGAATTTTAGGAAGTAGGGAAGAATTTCTTGTGGAAATCTCAGGATAAAAAGACCTCTCTCTTTTACTATCTCTCCATCTTATTGTCTCTCTCTCTCTATCTCTCTCTCTTTTTTTAAATATCTGGCTCTCTTTGTATGTATATTTTTTTCTATCAACTTTCTTCTTATTTCACATTCTTTTCATTACTCTTTCTATTCTTTTTCAATCTCTCTCCTATTTTTCTATTTCTCTTTTAACAACATGTTGGCTCAAAATGTACATTTTTGTGTTTATTGAAAAATACCTCACATTAATGGCTCTCAGTTTCAAGATCAAATACCTGTATTTCTTTCATTCAAAAACGCTCTCCTTAAAGTTAATTATATTTTGTTTTTATTTGTGTTTGTGGGTTTCCGGTGATTTTCTCCTATCAGCAGCCCTAAATACACACAATGGAGATTTTTCTCTCAGGATCTAAAAGCAAGGTAGAAAATCAAACATTTTAGATAATCTTCACATCTTGACATTGGAGGTTATTACTCAAAACATGTAATCTCCCTTCCTTCTTTTAGGAAAAAATAAATATATAATTAAAGAAAAAAGTGAATTAAAATGTCCTTGGTTTATGTCCTAGCTGGCCTGCTGGATTATCAAGGTCTTTTCTGCTTCTCCTTGTGTTATCTACATAGGTATGACATAGTGGCTATGATTGGGAGGATACCCCATGTGTGCAAAGGGAGATAGCCCAAAATGTGTGTTGTTGTTTGAACAGTGCCCCCTCACCATGTCTACTCAGAGTCTTAGAAAGTGATCTTATTTAGAAATGGGGTCTTTGGAGATAAGGTCACACTGGATTAGAGGAGGACCAAAATCCATTGACTTGAATCTTCATAAGAAGAGGAAAGGACACAGAGAAAAGAGAGCCAGGTGAAGATAAAGATAGAGAATGAAGCAATGCAGGTACAAAGCAAGGTATGGTGGAGATTGCCAGGAGCAACTAGAAGCCAAGAAGTGGCAAGGAAAGATTCTTCCCTAGAGTGTTCACAGAGAGAATGCACCTGCTGAAACTTTGATTTCAGATCTCTATTCTCCAAAAATATGAAAGAACAAACTTCTGTTGCTTTAAAAGCCACCAGATTTGTGATATTTTGTTATGGAAGCCTTAGGAAACTAATGCAATGTGTTCTGCAAGCTTTCTTATGTTATGCTTTGGAATCTACAGAAATTGTTCATTATAACTATCCTGCTCAGAAAATACAAATTTATGGGTGTTTCTTTCCACTTCTAAAGTTTACCCAATTTAGTAAACTGAAATTTAATCAGCCAATAATATTTACAACATATTTCAGTGAGTTATAAACATTTATTTACACATTGTTGCTACCAACTAAATTATTACTTCTCCATGATATGAATTATATTACTCTATGTATACCTAGAGCCAATCAAAAAGTGTTTAAAGAAAAATAAGAGGGCATATGGAAAGCAATGGTGGAGGCAAAACAAGCAGAAGAGGGATAATGGAGTCAGGGAGAGAAGAAAGGAAAGAAGAAAACAGGAAAAAATTATGAGAAATCTAAAGCTGACACCATTTAAATTGGGAATTGTCAGAATCACTTGGAAACTTGAAAGCATGTATAGGGAAGTCTTACCACAAGGAATAAACTAAAATAAAGACCAACAGTAAGTAGATCTATGGAGTTACATTAACAAGAGTAAATATTATTGACTATCATGAGCAAGGCACTATGTTAAGTATTAGCCACAAATTATTGTGCTTAAATTTTGCAACAAACTTCCAAGGCAGGAATAGATGTCATTACTGTACTCACAGTGGGTCAAAATGTGTCTAGAATCCCAAAGGTATAAAATGGCAAGATTAGTGCAGGAGCAGCAAGATGGCTGACCAGAGACACCAGCTGCCAGAGTGACTCAATAAGAAAAAGAAGTTTTAGATGAAAGAGAAAAAAAAAACGAACCAACAGACAAACATAGATCAGATGCGGTTCTGAAGGAAGGGTGCCAGAATCCTCAGGTGACTCCGCAGGGAAAAGTTGCAGAGCAGAACAAGAAGGACCAAGGTATTGGCAAAGATCAATCCCCTAGAGGCTTGGAGTTAGGCAAGAAGGTAAGTAGAGCAGTTTGTTTCTCCCTCCTTAGAATCTCTGACAGCTGGTGGGTTCCCAAGCTGCAGGAGAGGCTTTCTGCCCACAGAAGCCCAGGAGCTGCTGCTGCCAGTGAGCTGGGAGCTTCTCGTGGACAGGGCACACATCTCCCAGCCCCCCTGGGTCACTTCCTGCCCTACAGACCCAAGCTACAACAGCAAGTGCCATATTGCTTCTCCACCCATTGTGCATCCTGTCCTACTCAGGGGGCTCCAATTCCTCCCTTTCATCCTGCTCATTCCCACATAAGGGTTGGAAAACCTTTTTGTGGGAATAATTGAAGAAAATTTCCCTGGCATACCTAGAAATCTAGATATCCAGGTATAATAAGGACACAGGACTCCTGGGAGATTCATTGCAAAGAGGCAATCACCATGACACACAGTCATCAGACTGGCCAAAGTAAACATAAAAGAGGCACTCCTATAAGCTATAAGGTAAAAGCAACAAGTAACTTACAAAGGAAAACCCATCGGACTAACTGCATATTTCTCAACTGAGACCTTACAAGCCAGAAGGGACTGGGGACCCATTCTCAGTCTTCTCAAACAGAATAATGTCCAGCCTAGAATTTTATATTCTGCAAAACTAAGTTTTTTATATGAGATAGAAATAAAAACTTTATCAGACAAGAAAACATCAAGGGAATTTGTCAAGATCAGACCTACCCTGCAGGAAGTACTCAGAACTGCATCTGTATATAAATACAGATGAACACACCAGTCACCCTCTGGTGTAAAATCACTCAAAAGCTAAAGCTGAGAGCCCATATACCATAATGGCTCAAGTGGTAAATGGTAAAACAAAGCAATAAAATTCTACTCAATAGGATGAACAGAAATCCACCCCACTTCTCAATGTTTTCCGTAACTATGAATAGCATGACCTCATCACTCAAGAGACATAGGCTGGCTGAATGGATAAAAAAAATAAAGACAAGTATCTGCTGTCACCAGGAAACATACCTGATCCACAAAGACTCATTCAGACTCAAGGTGAATAGATGGAAAATAATATTTCATGCAAGTGGAAACCAAAAAAAGCTTGGTTTCATTCTCATAACCTACAACATAGACTTCAAATGAACAAAAGTAAATAAAGACAAAGATGGTCATTGTATAATGATGAAGGGAACAATTCAACAAGAAGACATAATAATCCTAAATATTTATGCACCTAATACAGTTGCACCCAGATTCATAAAACAAACCCTACTAACAAACCCTGATCTAAGCAAAATAAAGAGCAGCATCGTAATAGCCAGGGATTTCAACACATGACTGACAGAACTGGACAGATCCTCCAAACAGGAAATAAACAAAGAAACAATGGACTTAAACAGAATTCTAGAACGACAGGGCCTAACAGACATTTACAGAACATTTTACCCTAAAACCACTAAATACACATACATCTCATCAGCTCATGGAACATTCTGTAGGAATGATCACATCATAGGCCACAAAACATGATTCAGAAAATTAAAAAAACATATATACAAGTTTTACCATGTATCTTCTCAGGCCATGGTGAAATAAAATTAAAAATTAATTCCAATAGAAAGATTCAACTATACACAAGGTCATGGAAATTAAACAACCTATTGCTGAATGATTATTGGATCAAGGAGGAAATTAAGATGGAAATCAAAAGATTCTTTGAACTAAATGATGAAAGGAACACAAATTATCAAAATCTGTGGGATTCAGGAAAAGTAGTCATAAGAGGAAATTTCATAATCACAAATGCCTAAGACAGAAAGATCACAAATCAACAATCTACTGAATTGTCTCAAGGAAATGGAAAAGGAAGAGCAAAGCAATCCCACACACAGCATAAGAAAGGAAATAACTTAGGTCAGAGCAGAGCTAAATGAAATCAACAACAAAGGAATTATTCAGAAGATTAATGAAACAAAAAGTTGGTCCTTTGAAATCATAAATACAATCAACAGGCTTCTTGGTACATTAACCAGCAACAGAAAAAAAATCACAATAAGCTCAATCAGAAATGAAAAAGGAGGTATAACAACTGATACCACGGAAATACGAAATATCATTTCTCAATACTATAAAAATCTCCATACACATAAACATGAAAGTGTTGAGGAAATGGACAAATGCTTGGAAACACACAACCTATGTAGGCTCAATCAGGAAGAATTGGAACCCCTGAGCAGACCAGTACCAAGAAAGGAAATCAAAGCAGCCATAAAAAAAAATCTCTCATCAAAAAAAGTCCTGGTCCAGGAGCTTTAACAGCTGAATTTTACCAGACCCACGAAGAACTTGTATCTATACTGCAGAAATTATTTCAAAACATTGAGAAAAAAGAAATCCTTCCTAACTCATTCTATGAAGCCAATATCACCTTAATGCCAAAGCAGGAAAGGACACAACAAGAAAAGAAAACTACATACCAATATTCTTTATGAATATATTAATCTTAATAGATGCAAAAATTCTTAATAAAATCCTAGTGAACCGAATTCAGCTGCACATCAAAAGAAATAGTCTACCATGATCAAGTGGGTTTCATCCCAGACATAAAAAGATGGTTCAACCTAAACATTTGTACCCCCATAATATGCTGAAATAAAAAAGAAAAAAAAAACTGAAAAAAAAGATTGTTCAACATACCCAAATCTATACATATGATTCACCATATAAAAAGAAGCAAAAACAAAGACCATATGATTCTCTCAAAAGATGGAAAAAAAAAAGCATTTGATAAAATTCAGCACCCTTTTGGATAAGAACTCTTAACAAAATAGTCATAGATGGAAAATACCTCAATATTACAAAAGCCATATACAACAAACCCACAGCCAACATCACAATGAATGTGGAAAAATTGAAAACATTCCTGCTTAGAACTAGAACCAAACAAGATGTCCCACTGTCACCACTTCTATTCAACACAGTACTGGAAGTTCTAGCCAGAGTAATCAGGCTAGAGAAGGAAATCAAAGGTATCCATATGGGGAAAGAAAAGGTCAAAATATCATTCTTTGCCCACAATATGATCTTATATCTAGAAAACCCCAATTATTCTGCGAAGAGACTCCTGGAATTGGTAAATAAATTCAACAAATCTCAGGTTACAAAATCAATGTACACAAATCAGTAGTATTCCTATGCACCAACAAGAGTCAAACTGAGAATCAAATCATGACACAGTACCTTTCACAATAGCAATAAAGAAAATAAAATACCTAGGAATATATTTAAACAAGAAGGGGAAAGACCTCCACAGGGAAAACAACAAAACACCAGGGAAGGAAATAACAGAGGATGTAAACAAATGGAAAAACATATCATGCTCATGGATCGCCAGAATCAACATTGTTAAAATGTCTATACAACCCAAAGTGATGTACAGATTCAATGCAATCCCCATTAAAATTCCAATGTCATTTATTTCAGATCTAGAAAAAATAATTCTATACTTCATATGGAACCAGAAAAGACCCCAAATAGCCAAAGCAACCTTAAGCATAAAGAACAAAGCAGGATGCATCACTTTACCAGACTTCAACCTATATTAAAAGGCTATAGTAATCAAAACACCATGGTACCGGCACAGGAATAGAACATAGACCAATGGATCAGAACAAAGAACACAGATATAAAACCATCCTCATATTGCCATCTGATCTTGGACAAAGCAGACAAAAATGTACACTGAGGAATATAATCGTATTCAATAAATGCTGCTGGGAAAATCGGATAGTCACATGTAGAAGACTGAAACAGCATCCACACCTCTCACCACTCACAAAAATTAATTCACAATGGATGACAGATTTAAACCTAAGATATGAAACTTAAAAATTCCAGAAGAAAATGTTGGAAAAACTCTTCTAGATATCAGCCTAGGGAAAGAATCTGTGAAGATCCCAAAGGCAACCACAGCAACAGCAAAAGTAAATAAACGGTACCTGATCAAATTGAAAAGCTTCTGCATAGCCAAGGAAACAATCATTAGAGCTAATAGACGACCCACAGAATAGGGGAAAATGTTTGCATTTCATACATCCAACAAAGAGCTAATAACCAGAATCTACAAACAACTCAAGCAAATCAACAAGAAAATATCAAACAACCCCATTAAAAAGTGGGAAAAAGACATGAACAAAAGCTTTTCAAAAGAAGATAGACTAAGGGCCAATAAACATATGAAAAAAAAAGTGCTCAATGTCTCTAATTATCAGGAAAATGTAAATCAAAATCACAATGAGATATCACCTAACCCTTTTGAGAATGGTTTTTATCAAAAATTCCCAAAACAAGAGGTGCTGGTTTGATGCAGAAAGAAAAGAATACTTACACACTGTTGGTGGGACTGCAAAGTAGTACAGCTTCTACAAAGAGTTCTATGGAGATACCTCAAAGAACTAAAAGTAGACTTATCATTTGATCTAGCAATCCCCAGTACTGCGTATTTATCCACAGTCAAAAAAAGACATTTTATAAAAAAGACATTTTAACTCAAACATTTATAGCAGCACAATTCACAATTGCAAAGAATCCAAGTGCCCATCAATACATGAGTGGATTAATAAAATGTGGTGTAAGTATACCATGGAGTATTACTCAGCCATAAAAGAGTAGTGAACTAATAATACCTTTTGTAACAACCTGGATGGAAATAGAGACTATCCTTTTAAGTGAAGTATCACAAGAATGGAAAAACAAACAACACATGTACTCACTATTAAATTGAAACTAATTTTTCAACACTCATGTGCACATATGGTAGTAAAATTCAGTGGAAATCAAGCAGGTGGAAGGGGAAGGAAGGGAGTGATAAATTCACATCTAGCAGGTACAATGCACACTATCTGGGTGATGGACACACTTATAACTTTGACTCAAACTATACAAAAGCAACTCATGTAACCAAGACATTTGTACTCCCATAATATTCTGGAAAAAAAACACCAATAAAAAAATGAAAATCAACCCAATACTCAACATCAGGGGATTGGTTGAATAAAACATGGATCACACATATCAGTGGAACATAATGCAGGCATTAAAATAAATGATGATGTATAAAACATTTGTTAAGGTGAAAAGATGTTCATTTTATAATGTCCATTGAAGATAATATATTAAATAATATGTTCTCTTATATATGTTACCTTATGTAAAAGAGAACTATGTATAAGACATGTATGTATAAAAGAAATCACATTGTATTTGCAATGTGTGAAATTGAATAGTACATAAAACATTATGTATTATAATGTATACATATATTATAATACATATACATTACATATGTATTACATACACATGTTATACATATACATTATATGTATTATA
>NW_012139413.1:10477507-10481262 GCF_000956105.1 Propithecus coquereli
TGCCTGTGGTCCCAGCTACTCAGGAGGCTGAGGCAGGAGGATCGCTTGAGCCCAGGAGTTTGAGGTTGCTGTGAGCTAGGCTGACGCCACTCGCCCCAGGCAAGAGAGTGAGACTCTGTCTCAAAAAAAAAAAGTGGGGCACATTTTGTCTTTTGGATACACAATAGTACTCAATATAAAAATTAGTTAGGATAAATTAAAATTAAAGTCATCTGTATATAAAAGGACAATATTAGTAGGTGAAAAATGAAGCCATAGAGTAGGAAAAAAATGCATGTAATACAAATACACAACAAAACAGTACTGACTTCTGCCCTAGGGCATTATGGTCACACAGCTGAACCCAGATTGCTGCCACTTTTGGGTACTGATCAAGAAATCAGGAAGTGGTCAAAAACTATTAAAAGAAGTTGATCTACATGGATATCAAAATAACTAAGAATTATAACAAAAGCAGTATCAAGAGATTAACAGTAAACAAAGTACTAAAAGTTTCAAGGAATTAGAAGCAGTGATCAGGGATTTGTAAATGATGCGATGAGGTGGGAATTACAACTACAGACCGATGGCAAAAGCTACCTTATAGTTCTAATTGTGTTTCTTGGAGTTTCTCCTTTGTTTCAGTTCTCAAGTATTCAGTGAATACGAATAATTTAGTATGAATAACAATAATTTTCATAGTTGGAAACAATAGGAAAGAAGCTTTGAGTTAAAGATTTCCTGTACTTTAACAAAGGTTGCAATAGAAGTAATTAAATCTATCAAATGAGAGAAGACGCGTTTGAAATCAAGCTGACCAGTTGATCTTTGTTTAAGAAATGTTTTGATAATTAAAATTAAATTGCATAAAAATTGTTCAGTCTTAACTAAATTTTAATGACTGTAAAATGAGCATATAATCCCTGCAGATGCATGGAAATAAAAACAAAAGATTATTTGCAAGGGAGTCCAATTGCCATTTGTAAACATATCAGCAATTAGACCTTGTATCTGCAAACACCAGTTCTTTGTACCCATAAGTCAAGAAATCTACCACATTTAATAATTGTGGAACTCAGTGCAAATCCATCTGGCACAGCAACATAAACATTAAACAATATTATACAAAGAATAAATTTGGGTGGTCATCAAAATCGTACAGGAGTTAGAAAACATTATGCTATCATTTGGGGAAATGGATTCTGATTTATAATGCCTATGTTTAGTGTTTCAACACACTTAGGCTCTGTTTGTATATCACTAAGACATTAGGTCATTTTAATTGACCAAGCAGCTGGTTTGACTACATTTTGAATTGAATTGACAGAATTTCTAAATTTACTTAGTCACAGATTTCACAACACCATAAAATGAAAAAGGGATTATTTCCATCTGTATGTACTTAAGTAGCAGAAAGGCTTAGGAAATCACGTTAATATAATAAAGCGAGCAGAAGAGGCAAATCTGAGGCTCCCTGACATTTTTAATGTCATGCAAAGACAGAAAAATAAGGAATAGGACCTAGAGGGTTCAGGTGGGGAGCACAGTAAAGCCTAATTGACATAACTGAGACAGGGTGGTATTTATTAAACCAGCCATGTAAATTGGTGTATAGCAATGGCCCAAAATGGATCTGGTGCAGTAAAAGGATATAATGGATTTGGCTTTGTTGTTCTGTTACATACCATGGAGCTCAATGTGTAAGGTATAATTGAAAAAGTAAATACTGCTTTATAAAGCTGGAAACACTTTAGGACTTGGGAGTTTTTAGAGTCCATCCTTTCTGTGTGTGGCTTTTCCCAGCTCCCTGACACTTGTGATAGTGTTAGCCTCTCCTTCAAAGCTTCCTTCTCTTAATAAGGAATATAGCAGCAATTCAGATAAAAGTAATTAAACTCTTCTTTTAAACAGTTTTATTGATTTTTTAAACAGTTTTGTTGATTATAACTCACATACCACATTGTTCATCTATTTGAAGTGTACAATTAAATGGTTTTTAGTATATCCATGGAATTGTGCAATGATCATCACAAATTAATTTTAGAACATTTAAGTCATCCCCAAAACAAACCAGGAAAACATCACCAGTTACCATTTATCCAACCCCCAACCCTAGACAATCACTAATTTACATTCTGTCTCTATAGGTTTCCCTATCCTGGCCGTATCATAGAAATGGAATTATACAATTTGTCTCATTTCTTTAACATAGTGTAATGTTTTCAAGGTTTATCCATATTGTGGCATATATTAGAACTTCATTCTGGATTTTTTTATTTATTTATTTTTCTTTTGCTATGGTTTTAGTTTTTTGCTAAGTAATCTTCATTTTGTGGAGATTCCACATTCTTTTCCCCAGTGTATAATCTTATCTGCTTTGTCAGATGACCATATGAAGATAGTTCTCAGGCCTGTTCCATTGGTCTATGTCTCTGTTTTTGTGCCAGTACTATGCTGTTTTTGTTACGATAGCCGTGTAGTATACCTTGCAGTCTGGTAGATTGATGCCTCCCAATTTCTTCCTTTTGTTTAAGGTTGCTTTGGCTATGCAGGGTCTTTTCTAGTTCCATATGAAGCATAGAATTATTTTTTCTAGATCTCTGAAAAATGATGTTGGTATTTTCATAAGGATTTCATTGAATCTGTAGATGAGTTTGGGTAGTATATACATTTTAACAATATTGATTCTGCCAACACATGAGCATGGTTTGGTTTCTCATCTGTTTACATCCTCTGCAATTTCTTTTCTCAGTGTTTCATAGTTCTCCCTATATAGATCTGTCACTTCCTTAGTTAAATATATTCCTACATATTTTATTTTCTATGATGTTTCCATGAAAGTTATTGTGTCTTTGATTTGATTCTCAGCTTGACTCTTGTTGGCATATATGAAAGCTACTGATTTGTTTGCACTGATTTTGTAGACTAAGACTTTGCCAAATTTATTTATCAATTTCAGGAGTCTCTTGGTTTAATCTTTGGGATTTTCTGCATATAATACCATGTCATCAGCAAAGAGTGATAGTTGGACCTCTTCTTCCCCAATTTGGATACACTTGGTTTTCTTCTCTTGTCTGATTGCTCTGGCAAGGACTTCCAGCACTATGTTGAATAGAAGTGATGATAGTGGGCAACCTTGTCTGGTTCCAGTTCTAAGTGGGAATGCTTTCAATTTTTCCCCTTTCAGTGTGATGTTTGCTGTGGGTTTGTCATATATGGCTTTAACAATTTTGAATCATGTTCCATCTATGCCTATTTTGTTAAGAGTTCTTTTATGATAAGAATTCTCTTGTTAAGAGAGTTCTCACTTGTTAAGAGTTCTTTTATGATATGAACTCTTACCATAAAAGAATTCTCGAAAAATGCTGAATTTTGCCAAATGACTTGTCTACATCTATTAAGAGGATCATATGATCTTTGATTTTGCTTTTATTTATACAGTGAATTACATTTATAGATTTGCATATGTTGAATCATTCTTATATCTCTAAGATGAAGCCCACCTGGTCATGATGAATTATTATTTTTATTATTGATGTGCAAATGGATTTGATTTGCTAAGAAAACCATTGAGAATTTTTGAGTCTATATTCATAATGGATATGTCTGTGGTTTTCTTTTCTTGTTGTGTCCTTTTCTAGCTTTGGTATCAATGTGATATTGTCTTCATAAAATAATCTGGGAAGGATTCCATCCTTCTCTATATTGTGGAATAATTTCTGCAGTGTAGTTACCAGTTATTGTAGGTTTGGTAATATTCGGGTGTGAATCCGTCT
>NW_012139413.1:10481312-10482410 GCF_000956105.1 Propithecus coquereli
CTATGTGAACATAACACTATGCTATTCTTTTGATGATACTTTAATTGTATATTAACCACATCATCTTGGGGAAAAATACTATGACAGCTATATTCAAACTGAAACCACGTTGGAATAATCCATATTTTTGAGGTTATAACACCACAGTCTGTGAGCCAAAAAGAGGAATACAAAAATGTTCAGATTTTTTTCTGAAAATATTATACTCAACTTCATTTATTTGAGCAAACTGTTTTTAGTCTATGATACAGTGTTTTAAGCTCAAGTGGTAAGATGAGATACCAGCTATAACTCACAGTAGCCACTACTATTTCTTTATTTGTTTTTCAAGAACAACTTCATTTTCAAGTGTAAATATAAAACCAATTTACATTTTGAAAATGACTGAACATTCTTGAAGCAGAGATATTACTTTTCAGCATGGTTGGACCCAAGTCAAGTATTTCCCAGGAAGTTTATGGTGATCACACTTTCTTTTTAAGCAGCTGCTAATGGTTAATCAGTATATCAAGAGAGATTTCATTTCTACTTAAAGTTTAGTTATGTAAATAAGCATAATGGACAGAGATCAGATGATCAAACCATCATATGAAAATTTGAAATAGAAGTAAATTAGAAGAAAGTGTTTACTGCTTATTTGCATTTTCAGAGGGCATATGCTGTAGTTTCTGTTGCATCACTTATTATGAGGCTTAATTATTAGCTCCAGTGTAATTAACTGTTAAATCAAGAAAATATAGCTAGCTTTGCTGATGAGAATTTTAAATAGTACTGTATTCTAAAGTATGAAATATATCTTTTCCTTAAATTATACTAATAATCTACCTTTCTTCATTCATACTTTCAGTAATACCTATTTTTTCAAAAAATGATATTTTACAACAAATTAAGGATCCTGTAAGTGGTGAGTATTAATAACAATACCTCTATGGCATAATATATTTTTATTGTCAAAGCTTTTTATAGAGAAAGCATTTTATTGATGAATTTTTAAGGCTAGAAATTTTGCAAGAGTCCTCCCTAAAACTATATTTATTAGTAAAATTAAAATGTGGGGGCCGGGCGCGGTGGCTCACGCCTGTAATCCTAGCACTCTGG
>NW_012139413.1:10485955-10493840 GCF_000956105.1 Propithecus coquereli
GTGAATTACATTTATAGATTTGCATATGTTGAATCATTCTTATATCTCTAAGATGAAGCCCACCTGGTCATGATGAATTATTATTTTTATTATTGATGTGCAAATGGATTTGATTTGCTAAGAAAACCATTGAGAATTTTTGAATCTATATTCATAATGGATATGTCTGTGGTTTTCTTTTCTTGTTGTGTCCTTTTCTAGCTTTGGTATCAATGTGATATTGTCTTCATAAAATAATCTGGGAAGGATTCCATCCTTCTCTATATTGTGGAATAATTTCTGCAGTGTAGTTACCAGTTATTGTAGGTTTGGTAATATTCGGGTGTCAATCCGTCTAGCTCAGGAATTTTTTTTTGTTGGAAGACTTCTTTGTTGCTGCTTCAATTTCGGTAATTAGTATTGTTCTGTGCATGAATTCTATTTCTTACTGATTAAGTCTATGGAGGTATGTGTTTCTAAGAATTTTTCCATTTCCTACACATTTACAAGGTTTGGGGCATAGAGATTTTTCTAGTTTTCAAAGATGATGTTTTGTATTTCTGTGATATCAGTTGTAACTTCTCCTTTTTCACATCTAATTGACCTTATTAAAGTCCTTTCCTTTCTGCTTTAGATCAATTTAGCAAGAGGCTTATCAATTTTGTTTATCTTTTCAAAGAACTAACTTTTTTTTTCAAAAGTTCCAAAAATTTACTCCTGTGTTTCCTTCTAAGTTATAGTCTTACCTGTTATACTTAGGTCTGTGATACATTTTGGGTTCATTTTTATACGTGGAATGAGGGAGATATTTGACTTCGTTCTTTTGCATGTGGATGCCCACTTGTCCCAGAATGATTTGTTGAAATGAAATTTTTTTCCCCATTGAATTGTCTTGGTATTTTTTATTGTATATCACTTTATCAAAATCAGATGGGCTTTTTTCTGGCTTTTCAATTCTATTACATTGATCTATATGACCACCCTTATGCCAGTACCACAATGTCTTGATTACTGTACTTTTGTATTAAATTTTGAAACAGGAAAGTATGAATCCTTCAAATTTGTTCTTATTCAAAATTTTTTTGGCCATTCTGGGTTCCTTTCATTTCCATATGACTTTTAGTATGAGCCAGTCGATTTCTCCATAGCAGCCATATGATATTTTGGCAAGGATTGCAATGAATCTGTAGATAAATTTGGGAAATATTGGCATCTTAACAAAATTAAATCTTCTAATCTATGAACATAGGATGTTTTTCCATTTATTTAGGCCTCATTTAATCTCTTTCAACAATGTTTATGGTTTTCAGTGTACAACTCTTACACTTCTTTGTTAAATTTATTCCCACATATTATATTCTTTTTTATGGTATTGTAAACAGAATTTTTTAATTTTGTTTTCAAATCGTTCATTGTTGGTGTATAAAATGCAATTGATTTTTCAAAAATATTCATTCTGTATGCAGAAATCTTGCTAATTCATTTATTCATTCTAATAGTTTTTTAGTGGGTTGCTTAGGACTTTCTATATACAGCATCATGCCATCTTCAAAGGGAGATCACTTTACTTCTTCCTTCCAATCTGATGGATTTTATTTAATTTTCTTGCCTAATTGCTGTGGCTAGCAGCTCTACTACAATATTGAATACAATGGCAAGACCAGAAATTCTTGTTTTCTTCCAGATCTTAGGAAAGAATGTCTAATCTTTCATCATTAAATAATGTGATGTTAACTATAAGGTGTTCAAAATGGCTTTTATTAGGTTGAGTAAGTTCTCTTCTATTCCTAATTTATTGAATGGTGTTTATGTTTTCTGTTTTTTAGTTATAAAAGTTATTGGAATCTGTCACATGGTTTTTATATACCTTTCTATATTATCATGTTGTTTTTGTTCATTATTCTGTTTATATGGTATATTATATCAATTGATGTTTGGATGTTAATCTAACCTTGCATCCCTGGGAAATATCTCATTTGGTCATCATATACGATCCCTTTTAATATGTAGGTAGATTTTGTCTTGAAGAAGTTAAGCATATGCCATCCAAAATATGCTGCTTTTCAGATTGACTATTTTAAGTTAAAGACAGCTTGGAAAACAGCAGGTGCAAAGAGACCACTCTGACCTTCCTTCTGTTTCTTACAAGCAAGAGATGAAATTCCCATGTGAAAGAAGCCTTTCCTGTGCTAGAAATAACGTAACATTCTTATCCTCAAGGATAGGAAGTTGAGGCTGAGAGAATTCTATACAGACCTTACCAAAATAATTTATCTTCTTTTAATCTCACTACCTAATTTTGTTATTTCTTCACAATTTATTGTTCTTTGCCCAATTCAATGTGCAAATACTCAACCCTGTGTCTTTGGATCTTTATTTCTTTTTGAAGGTTTCCATGCCATGTAAGGTTTATATTAAATAAATTTCTACGTTTTTCTCCTGTTCATCAATCTTATGTCAATTTAATCCTCAGGACCAGCTGAAAAACCCTGAAAGGTTAGAGGTAAAATTTTTCCTTCCCTAATTTCATCCATGTGCCATTTTAATGGAAAAAGAGCTGAAATCTGGAGCTTCTACCTCAAAAAACAACAATCTAGGAAATAAATGTTAAAAAAATGTTTTTCTCTAGCTACAAACATGAAGCAGGGGTGTCTTAGAAGATAGAAGTAAGATAGGTCAGGATGAGTTAGATAGACCTTTGGGGATTACTAAGGAAGACAAATAGGTCAAGAGAAAAAAACCTAAATAAACCATTTGATGAGAAAAATCAAATAGGTTTGGCCCAATTAAGTAAACCACGTGAAATTGTTGACATTTGACTCTTTTTTACCTACAAAACAATACTTTCATTTAGTTTGACCTATAAATTCCTACCAAAACTCTGAAAATAAAAGGGACTGATTCTTTTTATAACTGATGAGTAGCTAAAATTAGAACAGATGAGATTGCTCTTCAGAGAGTAATACAACTTTTTATCTTGCTTCTTCACCCTTATTTAACCCTAAGGATAATAATCTTAACATAATCTGATTTAAAAATACAAAAGTTTTACTTCGAGTGACATTTTCTTATTTTAATTTCTTTTGATTAAGATTTTTGAATTCACTTGAACTTTCCCAATTATGATAATCTTTTCTTCTGATTGTTATTTCCATAAGGACTATCATTGTTAGTAGTAGTGTAAGTAGTTACTGTCATTGTTCTCGTTGCTGTCAGTGTCATCATTGTCATAATAGTAATATTTTTGCTTTTGTCAAGGTGGGCATCAGGCAGGTATGAGATTAAAACGTAGTGTGAGATTTATCTTCACTATGCTTGCTAAGTTGCTAACTGCATTATCTGAAATGACTTTGACCTCTCAGTTCCTCAGTTTCTTTAACTGAAAAGTGTGGATTGTGCCAATTTTACAAGGTTATCAGAAAGGTTAATGTTTGCAACTTTTAAAGCTTCATTGGTTAGAGGTTTAGGAAAGGGAAAAGTATTATTCTACGTTGTTTAGTACCTTCTGTCACAAGGCTAAGCTATGAATTTAGAATCTGATTAAAACATATCATTTTTCTCTTTACCTGTCAATTGCCCTCTTATTGAATAAATAAACTGAATACTGAAGTCAGCATTTACTTAAAAATTCCATCAGATTCAGCCTCTTTTCACTGACTGTTCCAATTTCATTTGTTTAAAAAAATACATTTTAGTGTGTCTGGACTGCAAAATACTGAATAAAATTACCATGAAAAATAAGTACTGTCTGCATTACATTGATGAAGTAATTGAATGATTGCAGTGAGCTTGAAATATCTTCTGATGAGCATATACTTATGGTAATCATAAAAAGAAAATCTGAAAAAGAACTCGCAGCTGAACTTAAAATTTAATTAAAAAAATTGGAAATGGAATAAACTTATAGAAGGAGTAACTATCTAGGTAACTTAAAAAGAATGTTTAACTGGGGGGTCGGAAAGATGGCGGATTAGGGGTGACCTCCTGGCTCTCTGCTCCCAGAGTGGGAGGTGAAGAACACGGACACCCACACGCGAGTGAGGCGCTCCCCTGCAGGATTAGCTTCATGAATCTACAGAGAAGCAACGAGGGACAAGCAGTCCCGCGGATAAAATCAGGTGAACACAAAAAACACTCACAAATTACCGGAGAGTTGGGACAAAGGGGAAAGGCAGCCCAGGATGGCCACGCCCCTTGGCAGGCTCGCCCGCCAGGGAGATCTGACTCACAGGAAGACGACTCTTCCTTCACCAAACCCCACTCCCATGCAGGCAGGGAAGTGCCAGAGATCAGTGCGAAGTGGTAGCACAGACCGACAAGCGGTGGGACAGGAGTCGGGTCCATTTGGAACGTGCCGGAGCACGGCGCTGGATTGACATTAGAGGGGAGGGACTGGCCCGAGCGCATGCTTCCCGGATCGGACCCCACCCGAGCCCACAGGGGAGAGTTTGGAGGCAGCTTCTTGCCACAGGAGACCGCCAGGACCAGATCGGGGGAGGGGAACTCCATAAAAGAGGCTCTACCCACAGAAATCACTGAAAGTTCGGCTGCTGCTGGGAGGGACACAGCACAGAGTCCTCCCGCGGATCGGTCCAGAGTCGCCATGGGTAGGGTGCGCGGCGAGCTCAGCGTGCGGCCCTGGGAGTTGGCAACGGCGGACCCCAGCTCCGGATGCCCTCCCAGTGCAGTCGGCTTCAGCGCTGACTAGCGGGGGGTGGGCAGCTGCAATTCGGGGACCCCAAAGCCTGCGACCGCGGGGGCTTGTTGCCCGGGCGTCCGCCTGAGTCATAGCCGCTGCCTCTGCGGCAGAGCTGGTCGCGCCCTGCGAGGAGAGCCGCACGCAGCCACTTTTTCTCCCGAATCTGCGGAGTCTGTCGCAGCCGCAGACTCAAGCCCCGCCTCCGAAAGAGTGGAAAAGAGGAAAGAGAGATATTGTTGCCGAGTTTCCAGGCGGTCTCTGGCGGCCCTGTTCCATTCAGTCGCTGGCGCTGTCCACAAAATGACGGGGAACTGAGGGTGAACTGAGGGAGATTGCTTATAGAACTGTGATCTGGGACACATAAGTCCCCCTCTGCCCGGCGATTCGACCTCCACCCCAACACACCGCGCTAAAGGGCTGGCCCCTGCCACTAGGCAGAGTAAAGGGGCCATTTTTTTTCTTTTAAATTTTTTTGTATAGTAGTGATCCGAGACGACATAACTAGCCCCTCCTCCAGGTGACTCGACCCCTACCCACACATCGTGCCAAAGGACCTGCCCCTGCCTCCAGGCGGAGTAAAGGGGTCGTTTTTTGTGTGGGTTTTTTTTGTTTTGTTTTGTTTTTTCTTCTTTTCCTTTTTTCTTTTTCTTTTTCTTCTTTCTTCTTTTTCTTCTTTTTTCTTTTTCTCTGCTTTTTTCTTTTTCTTTTCATTTCCTTTTCCTTTTTTCTTTTTTTTCTTTTCCCTTCTCTATATACGTATTTCTCTTAATTCTTGCTTTTTATTGTTTTTTGTATATATATATATATACATATATATACATTTTTCTTCTTTTCTTCTCTTTCCCTTCTTCCTCCTCTTTGTTCTGTTTCTGCGAGTGTGTATGTGTATGGGTGTGTGTCTGAAGCCCACAACCGCAGGAGCCCGATTGTTGAATCTCCACAGCGGGGCTGTTTTACACCAAGGAGACAGCGTGCACCCTTGAGAGTGTCTAGTGACCAAGGAGGCCGCTCTTGAAGCTGAGACACACGGTCACCTCTCTGCTGCGACTTGGTGGCTGGAGCTGCCAGCCTAACAGACAGATTCCACGGCGGGAAGGGCCGAGTAGAGAGTGAAGGAGGCTGTTTTCCCAGTGGGGTCCTGTAGCCTCATTTTCGCAGTGACGTGGTGATCAGCGCCTCCTCCCAAGGAATTAGTTCCCCACCCTTGGCAGTGCGGAGGAACAAGGGAAGCTGTTCTCTGGACTGTGACCCTGTGGGGGAGGTGGATGACCCTTGACTACGATCTGACCACCGATATTGCGTACTAAAGGGACTGACCCCACATCCGCTGGGGTGGAATAGCAGGACAGGCTGCTTTCAGGTCTGGGTTCCTCAGGGGTCTTAGGCTGGACCTCTCTAGTGTCCCTGAAGTGTGTACTTCTTTCCAGCTAGTCAACCCTGCTCTTGAAGGAGTGGAATAATAAGGGTCACCACTTCCTGAGCTGAGATGCCAGGTAGCCTCAGGAAGCACCCTTCCCTCAGTCTGGGGGGTTATCTGCCCCTCTGGCAGGTGAAAACCTGCCCTTGGAGGAGGAAAGAAATGAGAGAAGACATTTTTCAGGCCGGGCCTTGTGACAGTCTCAGCCAACACCCCTCCCACAGCCCTCCAGGTCAGAGCCCGCCCCTGAAGTTAGGGAGATAGGAGAAAAAATACTTTCCCTATAGTACTAGCCTGAATCTGTATGACCTTGGATCTAAGCAAAAGGAGAAAGTGTGTTGGCACGATACAGCTGATCGGTTTTGAACACCTGACAAGAACATAACACAAAAGCTTGCATTTGGTGCCCAGGCTGTAGTCATCTTAGGGGCTAGTGGTCTAGGAAGGAAAATCTCAAACAGAGTCCTCAGCAATTGCACCAACTGGCATACTCATTAGGAATTCCTCCACAAGAGTGCCTAATAAGCCCTGAGTAACATACTAGCAGCTCTCTCCTAGCTACAGATCAAGCGATTCCTGAAGTATACTGCCTCAGGCACGCTGATTCTTGCTGCTCTTCTCACCACATCTTAAGTGATAATAAGTCTCAAGTAGCCCTTGGGAGTGCCAAAACATTTCCCAAAGACTCAGGCTTTTGTATGTCCCATTTGGGATTTTAGAGTTCAATTCAAAGGTTCTGGAATACCTTGACAACTGACCCTCCACGCAAAATTCAAGCAAGAAAAGAGAGAGCAACCTCATAACTAAACCCAGCACCTTCCACCTCAACCAAGTAGTCGATAGAGGAGTCACACACTCAAAAGTGACCCAACTCCTGGAAAGCTAAGCAAGGAAAAGAAACTCACTAATCTCTGTAAGCAGAAGGAGCAGACAACAGGCCAGTGATAACCCAACAGGCCAAAACCCCACCAAGACAGCACAAGAACAGGGAACATCTCTTCAGCTCCGCCAAGGACCTTCCCTTTGGAGCCCCAAAATTAAGTTCATAAACCAGTCATAGCACATCCACTCCTTGACAAAGTGGCCCGATGAGAAAGAATCAAAGAAAGAACACAGGAAACATGAAATATCAGAAAGAAAAGCCACCTCCAAAAGAAAATATTTGATCTCCACCAACAGATACCAATGTACAGAATACAATTAAGCTGACAGAGGAAGAATTCCGATTATGGATTGTAAGGAAACTGAACGGAATAGAAGAGAAAATAGAATCCCAACATAAAGAAACCATGAGAACAATCCAGGAAATGAATGAGAAATTTTCCAAAGAAATTGAAATACTAAGGAAAAACCAAGCAGAAATTTTGTCAATGAAGGAGGAATTCAGGGAACTTCAAAATACAATGGAAAGCCTCAAGAACAGAACGGATCATGCAGAGGAAAGAATCTCAGACCTTAAAGACAATGTCTTTGCGCTAAACAAATCAGACGAAGAAAAAGAACTCAGACGCAAGAGACAAGACCAAAGCCTTCAAGATATGTGGGATTAGATAAAGAAACAGAACCTTCGGATAATCGGTCTTACAGAGAGAGAAGAAGAAGATACTCCAGGGCTGGAAAACTTATTTCATGGAATACTGGAGGAAAATATGCCAGGCCTGGCCAGAAATCTGGACATCCAGATACAAGAAGCACACAGAACTCCTGGGAGACTCAATGTGAAAAGACAATCACCACGTCACGTAGTTATTAGACTGACCAAAGTAAATACGAAAGAAGCAATTCTTCGA
>NW_012139413.1:10498844-10499447 GCF_000956105.1 Propithecus coquereli
TATATATATACTGATACACTTCTAATTTCCTTCTGGGCAAGGAGTTAATATAACATAGAATGCATTCAGATGTAGGTTACAAAAAATCTATTATATTCCCTTATCCAAATATTACTGGATATTTTTCACATAAAAGAAGTCCAGAGGTAGATAGTACTGGTGTAGAATTGTGGATCCAGTACTTCATCAGGAACCAAGAGTCTTTCTACTTAGTGTATGGCTTCAAACATGCAAGATGGCTGCTATTCCACTAGAAGGCAAGAAGCAGGAGAAAGACAAAAGGCACACATTGACCTACTCCATTTTTTAGAATCATTAGTTTATCCATAATGCTTATGTTTTCATCTTATTTGCAGAATTCGTTTGCATGGTGGTCATGATTTCTAAGACATTCTGGGAATGTATTTTTTCTGGGCAATGTGTGACTGTGAAAGAATTTAGTATTTCATTAGTTGTAGAAAATGGGGAGAATGGATATTGCGGAGGCAACTAGCACTGTCTGTTCTCATAGGTATAACAAAACAAAAAAATTAACATTTATGTATACACACAGACACACACACATATGTATTTAATTGTTGAATTCTTGCTTTTCTCTCTTTT
>NW_012139413.1:10500730-10504616 GCF_000956105.1 Propithecus coquereli
TAAAATTATTAACATGTGAGAATCTAAATTTTCTATACCCAACTCCTATAGAATTACACTAGAAGAAGGGAGATAGGTTAATTCTAGTGAGAAAAGCAGTAAGCATGGAAGATAGAGTCCATTCCTTCCAGAACGGACCAGCTGGGAGCTTCACAGGTTAGGATTATTGTTGCTATGAGAGCATAGTTTGGCCATTATTTAGGAGTTCTGGCGGAAACGAAAGCCATAAAGGAAATGAAGTTGTCTGAGAAAAATCACCAATGGCATAAATGCGAAGGTTTTTGTAGTTTGTGGAGTGAGACTCTCCAGAGAGTTCAGGGAACTAAAGAATCAAGGAAAAAAGTTATAAAGGACTTGTAAAATGTGGGTTATGTCTTTTGATCCCATTTTAATGTTCTTCAAAAATGGAAGTAAAGGATTTTAGTGATTTGAATATTACTTTGAAGACTGATCTAAGTTTTTGTAAATTTGACCATGCTCTCCTCTATCTCCATGTTCTGTAGATGGAGAGATGGCTGTAGATGTATGCATACATATCTCCGTATTCCACAGTCACAAAGTTCATTTTTCAACTATGTGGTTCGTGAAGCTACCCTATCTTGCAAAGACTTTTCTTAAGTCAAGCAGTTCATCAACTGCTTCATTTCAAAGCTATCACAGTCATTTCCTAATTCCCTACCTCACTCCTAGTACCCTGTTGGTCCTAATATATGGTAACCCCCTACTTCTCTGGTAGGAAAACAATAGAGGACATCTCAGAAAAAGGAACTTAAGGGAGCATGCTTTTAGCCCAAAGGAAGAGCGATATGTTTTGGTAGGAAAAAACAAATCCAACACACAATCTAGGATGAAGAAAAAACATATTCACAATCATCAGGCAATGAAAATACATATTTAGTGAGCACTTTATAATATCATGTGAAAAACACAATTATATGTTCTAGAGTATTTAACAGTATATAAGACATGGTTGTCAAGGATTTAAAGAACAATTTGGGGTAGCAAACATATAATCTCAAAAAATATGAGTATGGTACATTATGCACTTTTTTTTCTGGATAAGAGGCATGATATAGCAGGTGCTAGAAGATTGTGATGATCATCCAAATTTATGAAACACTAATGTAGGTGATGAAGAGCTAGCAAAGTACTTTAAACAAAGGAGTAACATGTTCAAATACATATATTAGGAAGATAAAGTACAATGATCTGTAGGATGGTGTGGAAAGGAGTAAAATTTGGACAATTCTCTCTACCCAAACTATATTATAGTCTCATATTTTGAAACACTCCAGCATCCATTAACAAGCATTAAATAAACACAGTTGGCTTAGAAATAAAAAGCCTTTAGTTTTAATGTTCTTCTGCCAATTTTGGTGAGTTGCCTTTGCAACTGCATCTGTAATATAAGATGGGCAATCTCAGTAATCACTAAAATACCTTTCAGGCTTCAAATTCTCTGAAATAACAAAAATAAATGGTTATATGAACTGCTAAACTTATGTTTTCATAGAACACCTACCTCTTGGTTTACAAGGAAAAGAACAATTGCCTTTATTTCTGCTTGAACATATATTCAAAAACCTGGTGATTACTTTTGATTTGTCTCATTTTTTTTGTGGGCCATAATAATGTCACATTGTATGTAATGAATATAGAGGGAAAGGAATGATAAGAATTTTGAGACAATGCTTCTGTCTAAGGATGCTCAATACCTTAGTTGCCATAAAAGTTAATGAGGATGTTGAGTTACTTTGAGGTTCAACCCCCAAAGGACATTCTCAGTTCTGCTAAAAAACAAAAGCTCTGCATGATAATGAGCATCTCTGAGGGAGATAAAACACTGATGATGGTATAAGTTGCATGGCTCAATTATGTGCAGAATAAAGATTAGCCTTGTATCCTGTATACTTTCCTAATTGGATAACAGTGCAATCCTTTGTACTACAAATAGTGTAGAGTACTCATTAAGGCAGAGGGAAAAACAAAAGTATCTTGTCTTAGTTATAACTCAAATATTGTGAACTGAGAAATAAGAAGAGGAAAGTTGAATACAAATTGCTTTACATATTTTTTCATAAAAATTTCTCTCATCTGGAGAAGATGTTGGAACTGAAATGAGTTTAATTAGTTCAATGTATCATGCTAAATTATAAAAAAGGGATAAAACTGGGGAGGTAGGAACAAGTGTCTTTCTTAATTTAACCATAGAAGTCTATGTAAGGCACTGTATTAAAATGCAGGAACAAAGGGGATTCTTATCTTTTCCCCAGAAACCTAGAAGTCTATCTATCCATGAAATTGCTGGTGAAAGGGTCACCCAAGTTTTCTTTCAAATACGTTTTTCTGTCTCATCTCATTTGCTGTCATCAACTTTCCTGACAATAATAGCCTTTCCAGTCAAATTGTTGTTAAGAGGAACCCCTTGCTCATATATTTTATGATTATGAAAGAACAATGGGTACAGGAGAACTGGAATAACAAACCATCACTATTTATACATCCTATGAAATTCTTAGGCATTGTCTGGAAAGAGAAACTAAATATAGAAAGGAATGGAAGAAAAAAAAAGAAATTTAAAAAGGGGGGGGAAAGGAAGGAAAAGAAAGGAAAGGGAAGAGAAGGGAAGGGAAAGGAACGAAGGAATTATGATCCACTAAGAAGAGACTATAAGTGTTGGATCTAGAGTAGACACGTGACCAAAAAATAAATATTTCAAAATTTTGAGCAAGTGTATAGGTCTAAAACTATGTCTTCCCAGAAGAAATCTTAGAATAATTGCAAGAGCAAATGCTCCACTGTGATCTAACAAAGGATGTTTCCCTAGTGGAAATAGACTCTTGTTAGCATCCAGGAGCCCCTAAGAAATATAGCCTTTTCCCATTGATACATCTATTCGTTTTTTAAAAATTGATACCATAGAGTTGAGAACCATACATGTTTGTCCTCCATCTTTGGTAAATCCAACTCCTACACATACATAAACTGTTAGTCATACCCTAATTATGGGCCACGTGGTATAGCTAAGTGTCTCTACATCCAGGTCCATTCTGTTGTTTGTTTCCAAGGTGAGAAGTTTCAAGAAAGAAAGAGATATGCTCTCATGTATTCTTAAGTTTCTTAACAGAATTTTATCAGACCTTTGTCATTACATTTTCCTAACGTAGAATAAGCATTGCCTCAAGAAGTTCCCCTGGTTTCTAGTAAAAGCAAAACTAGTTTTGTTGGTTTATTATTCTCCAAAAGTCTGAAAATTATTTATGACAAAATATTATTTGGCACTATTGAAGTCATATGTATAGAGAGGCCATGGCTATCCCAGGTGAAGTTGTACCTTCACCACAACATAAATAGATTTTATGATGACTATTGATTTCTTTTAGAAGTAGATTTATATCAATTCCTATAATCTATTGTGTGGGAGTTGGAAGAGATTTCACACAATACCAAGTAACTTCAGAATTATTTCCATATCCCTGAAACAGCATAGTAGAGTGTGAAATCCTGAACTGAACATCACCATTACAGTTACTCTGTCACTGAAAAATGATCATTTGTCTCTCTTATCCAAATGTACTACCAGCTTTCTTCCTAACCTGCTCTTCTGCATACTTTGTCTCTTTTCAATTCACCCCATTCTTGGGCCTGAGCATCAGGGAGAAGTAGACTTTACGTAAACAATTGATTTCCTTTGCTCATAGGATTATGATCATGTTTCCACTTACGGTATTAACTCCTAGAAAACTCAAAGCTGAACTTGGGAATCTCTTCTAACAAAGTCTATAGAGCCTTGCAGATTTGCCTCCTGCCCTGAATTAATCTTAGGTGAGTTCCCATCATTTTCCCATACCATTATTTGTCTTCCCCCTTTAAACTATTCCATTTA
>NW_012139413.1:10507326-10508121 GCF_000956105.1 Propithecus coquereli
ATTATTTCGAATTGTGTATTACCTCCTTAATTTTTATCAAAAGCATGAGATTAATAGAAATAGGAACTATAACCTGAACATGAAACATTTGTAAGACGATACATCAAAAAGCACTTAAAAAGTAACTTTGATTCAACAATTGCAAAATTTACCAAACATTCGAATATTTTAATTAATAGATATGATTATTACCTTTAAGAGCGCAAATGTATACATTATTGATTTTATGTTCTTTTTTTGATCTCAAAGTGATCCTTGGAATATAAAGTTCAGAACAGTTAACTTGAGCACCAAGAATTTTTTGACTCATTTTCTTGGACTCACTGCATTCATTTTTAGTTCTTTAAAAATATGATGGTGTGCTAACAAGGTCCTTCATTACCTGCCTGTTTTAATTTGCTGTTTTGACTTCCATGATCACTTTTTTTCTACATTTAACAAGTGAGTATGCTGTTATAATTGTAACATGAGCAATAACATTCAATTAACACTCACACCATGAGCTAAAATTATAATTCACTGGTACCTAACTTCTGCCTTCTACTGTCTTGCTAAATGTTTGCTAATGTAACAGCTAACTTCTTCTTTAAACTTTGTAATATTCCTAAATTGAAAGAAAATTCATATATATATTAATACACGTAGAATATTTTGGTGAGAATCATAGAATGCAAGGCAAATTAATCTACTAGCTAACAGATATTTGTTGAACATCATTATCAATGTGGTTGATTATTCATTTCAAGTTAGTTTTCACATTATGTGTAAATCATGTGTCGAGATATATTTTTTTTT
>NW_012139413.1:10508371-10509683 GCF_000956105.1 Propithecus coquereli
TTTTTATGCACTCTCCCCACTATTGTTCCCAGCCTCTGGTGGCCATCATTTTACTCTTATCTTTATGAGATCAATGCTGTTAGCTCCCACATATGAGTGAGAACATGTGACATTTGTCTCTCTGTATCTGGCTTATTTAACTTAACATAATATCCTCCAGTTCCAAATATACTATTGCAAATGACAGGATTTCATTCTTTCAATGATTGAATAATATTCCATTTTAGATATGTACCACATTTTATTTATCCATTCATCTGTTGATGGACATTCAGGTTGATTTTCTATCTTTGCTATTGTGAAAAGTGCTGCAATAAACATGAAATATCCAGTTTTCCTAGCATCATTTATTACAGAGACTGTTCTTTCCCCTATGTATGTTTTTGGTGTCTTTATCAGAAATGAGTTGAATGCAAATGTACATGGATTTATTCCTGGGTAGTTTATCTAATACATTAAGGGATGTCTCAAAAAAAAAAGTTTCAAATGCATATAGGCTACTGTAACCCTCAGAAGATTGCAAATGACGGCCCTGAAAATAATATAAATACCGTGTTTCTTGGAAAATTATAAAAATCTAAACCATAGGAAGTTATAAATTCTTCCACCTACCTTCTCCCCTCTGCACATATACCTTTTCTCTTCTCAGAATGAATTCAGTGATGTGAATGCATCATTCCTACACACACGTCAGCCAACATCACTTTGAGTAAATATGAGTAAATATGTGGGAGATGTGGATACCCTTAAGGCAGTGATGAGAAAGGTATCTTAGTAGTTCTGGTTACTGTGATACACATTAAACTGTGTTAGTCCATCACCATTTTTTAAAATAGACCTATTCTTTTTTTCCTCCTATTGCATTTCAACAACTATTTATTTTGATATTTTTGTATCGTAATCATTTTTATAACTTTCTCAAATTCATTTCCTAATGATTCAAGAAAGAGCAAGATAGAGAAAGAGAGAGAGAGAGTGAACAAAAGAGAGAAAGAAAGTCATGGAGCATGAAAGATTCTGTTAGTTTTAACCTCTTCCAAAGCCTCTAAGAGAAATGTTCATCATTAGCGTTATTCTATCTTCCTTTTAAGTACAGGGAACTTCACCTTTAGTATCAAGTAATAATGAATTTTTCACACTGACATTCTTGTACTTTTAAGAGAGGTTACTGAATTTCCAAATGGGTCAGGGCAGGCAAATTCCCCAAGCATGAACATAAATATTACTCCCACATACCTAAAACATGGCTGATTCTCTTACCTGAAGAATGAAGATGCTGAAAATATTTGCATGCACAGCAAAAGAGTGGATA
>NW_012139413.1:10521880-10524499 GCF_000956105.1 Propithecus coquereli
TGACTGTTAACTATACTGGCCCTACTGCGTTATGGGACACTAGATCTTATTTCTTCTATGTAACCGTGTATTTGTACCCATCAACCAACCCCTCTCCTTCTCCCACCCATTCCCCTTCCTGGCTTCTGGTAACCACCATTCTACTCTCTGCCTCCTGGAGTTTACCATGTTTAAGTGTACAGGTTAGAGATAATAAAAACATTTATATTATTTTATCCCCTTTCATCTCCTTCCTCCCTGCTCTCCTTTCCAGCCTCTAGAAACTACCAATCTATATCTTCATGCAAGCCACCTTTTTAGCTCTCACATATGAGTGAGAACATGAAATATTTGTCTTTCTGTGCTTGGTTTATTTCATTTAACGTAATAGTCTCCAGTTCCATCCATGTTGCTGCAAATGACAGAAATTCATTCTTTTTAGGGCTGAATAATATTCCATTATGTATATATACCACATTTTCTTTATCTATTTAGCTGTCGATGGGCACTTATGTTGAGTCCATATTTTTGCTATTGTGAATAGCACTGAAATAAACCTGGGAGTGCAGATGTCTCTTTACTATATCAACTGAAAAATTATAAGGTTTATAAATTTGAAAAGGAGAGCTTTATTTCTCATAAAGTGTTGCAGCCTGTAGGGTAGCCAACTTGCACACTGGGTTGCATAGCCTTGGGCAGAAGCTGGAGAGAAAATACTTCCAGAGAATGGTAAAGGGAATAGGAATTTATGCTGAGCCAGAATAGCCTAAAATACATGTTCACTAAGCTATAGGGGGAGTCATGAATATTTATGGAAGGAGAAACACGTGCATGCACAATTCAGCTTCATGATCCTTCATAGGTCACACTTACAAAAAATGACAGCATTAGCATAATCCAGGGGTGGGGTTTTTGGCCCTCTGATATTGAAAGGTGAAGCAAAGGACATGAAAACTCTCACTGTGTACCTTCTGCAGACTGGCCTGAACAATTCCTTGGTTCATGGTCTCTTATCAGGAAGGAATGCTGGTCAGTTCTTATACTGGAACTGCAAAAGGGAGGAGCAGCACTAGGCAGTTAGTTGAAATCAGCAGTGGAGCAAATCTTTTCAAAGGGCTGGTATCTGTGTAACCCTTAGGAAGGAAAGTCTAATGGCAGTTAATGAGGGAGGGGATATAATGAGGCATGTATGATCTCCCATCCCATCATGGCCAAGAACTCAATTTTAAGGTTTCTGTAGGGTCCCCTTGACTAAGAGGAGAACTATTCAGTGGGCTAGGGGGCTCAGGATTTTATTTTTGTTTCTCACATATAGTGATTTCCTTTCTTTTTGATATATACCTGGTAGTGGAATTGCTGGATCATATGGTAGTAATATTTTTAGTTTATTGAGGAACCTCCATACTGTTCTCCATAGTGGCCATAATAATTTACATTCCCACCAACACTGTACAATGGTTCCCCTTTTTCCACATCCTTGCCAGCATCTGTTATTGCCTGCCTTTTTGATACTAACCATTTAATTGGGGTGAGATGATATCTCATTGTGGTTTTGATTTGTATTTCCCTGATAATTAATGATGGTGAGCATTTTTTTATTTACCTGTTGGCCATTTATATGTCTTCTTTTGAAGTATCTGTGCAAATATTTTGCCCATTTTTAAAATCAGATCATTTGGTTCTTGCTATTCGGTTGTTAGAGCCCTTTATATATTATGACTATTAGTCCCTTGTCAGATGCATGGTTTGCAAATATTTTCTCTCATTCTGTGGGTTATCTCTTCACTTTTTTGATTGTTTCCTTTGCTATTCGGAAACTTTTTAGCTTTATGTAACACCAGTTATCTAGTTTTGCTTTGATTGACTATGCTTTGAAGGTCTTACACAATACATTTTTGCCCAGATTAATGTCCTGTAGCATTTCCCCAATGTTTTCTTCTATTAGTTTTAGTTTCAGGTCTTAGATTTAAGTCGTTTATCTATTTTGAATTGATTTTTGTGTATGGTGAGACATAGGGGCCTAGTTTTGTTCTTTTGTTTATAGTTATCCACTTTTTCCCGCATCATTAATTGAAAAGACTGTCCTTTCCCCATTTTATGTTCTTGGCACCTTTGTCAAAGATAAGGTGGTTATAAATGTATAGATTTATATCTATTCTGTTCCATTTGTCTATGTGTCTGTTTTTATGCCAGTACTATTCTGTTTTGTTTATAGTTATCCACTTTTTCCCGCATCATTAATTGAAAAGACTGTCCTTTCCCCATTTTATGTTCTTGGCATCTTTGTCAAAGATAAGGTGGTTATAAATGTATAGATTTATATCTATTTTGTTCCATTTGTCTATGTGTCTGTTTTTATGCCAGTACTATTCTGTTTTGGTTACTATAGCTTTATAGTATAATTTGAAGTCAAGTAGTGTGATGCCTCCCTTTGTTCCTTTTGTTCAGTATTACCTTGGCCATTCAGGGTCTTTTGTGATTCCATATAAATTTTATGATCTTCTTTTCTATTTCTGTGAAGCATGTCATTGATATTTTGATAGGAATTGCATAGAATATGAAAATTTCTTTGGAAATTAATATTGTGAATTTAAGAATATTAATTCTTCCAATCCATGAGAATGAAATATCTTTCCATTT
>NW_012139413.1:10524612-10532248 GCF_000956105.1 Propithecus coquereli
TTGGCATATATAAAAATGCTACTGATTTTTTATGTTCATTTTGTATTCTCCAACTTTACTGAATTCATTTATCAGTTCTAGAAGTTTTTTCATGGAGTCTTTATGTTTTCCTGGGTATAAGATCATGTCATCTGTGAACAAGGCTACTTCGACTTATTTCCAATTTGGATGCACTTTATTTCTTTCTCTTACCTAATTGCTCTGGCCTGGAGACATGTTTGATTGTCATGACTGGGTGTGTGGGGGGTTCAGAGTGTGCCACTGGCATCTAGTAGATAGAGATCAAGAACGCTGCCAAACATTCTACAATGCAGCTGACAGTCCCTACAACAAAGGATTGCCTGATCTGAAATGTTGACAGTGCTGAGGTTAAGAAACACTGTTCTAGTACCATAGAACTAATGGCCATTTTGCCCAGGTGTCAGCATCATTCGCACTGTAGCCTAAACAAGATGCAGGGCCCTTCCACCTTATTAGCTCAACTTAAACTTAGAAGTCCTTCATGTCACGTAGTAAATGAGTCAGAGCTATGTTTTCATGTTCTGAAGTATGGAGTATTCTGCCTCTAGAACCTGGAGAGACCTTCCAAGTGTTTCACTTTCTTTTTAAGGGTAGAAGGTATGAGATGCAATAATTTTGCATTTTATTTTGGAGAGGTATTCTTAGCATGGCTCAAACCATACTAAAAATTTCAGGCTCCTGAAACATCATAGGTTTTATCTCTCACTTCTGGAGTATATGCGTCTTATAAAGGCCTCCAATATATTTGCCATGTCTTGCTCGTTTGGTTTAATTAACTCAGTGTCATCAAAACAGTTGGCCAGTTTTATCTTCTGTGAAATGTCCAGATGGTCCAGGCCCCTTCTGAGTATACTAAGTCATAAGGCAGAAGAATTAATACAGCCTTGGAGCACAATGTTAAATGTATTCTCCTGTTTGTTCCACATAAATGTAGACTGTTTTTGATCATTTCTTTTAAAAAGGGTGAAAAAAAATGTCTTCACTTGATCCTGGATGCCTACCTAAGACGGAGTTAATCTGCTCACACACATATACCACATTTGCCATAGCAGCTACAATTGAAGTTATACTGGATTGAGCTTGTGATAGTGCACTGTCATCTGCCAGGGTCTATCTTCTTTTGTAGATACTAGATTATAAATTAACTGGGGATATTATGGGGATGAACCCTCTGCATCCTTTAGGTAATTAATGGTAGAGCTAATCTCTGCTATTTCCTTTGGAAGTTGATATTGCTTTTGTTCTATCTTGGCCAAGGGAGGGACAGTTTCAGAGCTTCCTCTTTGTCTACCATACTATGACAGTTGTTACAGACTAGTGAACCATTTTGGGATTTCTGTCAACTACCAAGTATCTCCACTGGGTTATACATTTGAAGCAGGAAAATGACCAGCACATGTATTCACAGACATAGAACACTCACGAGAGCCAGGCCTGCTCAGGACTCCATTTGTTACCTGTGCCCCATCCATCCCCACTATAATAGTAGGGGTGGGAGATGGTTCATGATGATACCTCAAGTCTAAGAATTATTGTGAATATAATATATATATATCAGTTCTTGAGCCACATTGTGGTTACCTGCATAAATAGTCATAGGTACTTTTGCAGAAGGCTTAGGGGGAATTATTACTCTATAACTTTGTTGTTGCATTTTAGGGTCCTTTCTCAATGGAACTTTGACTCTTCAGATAGCTGTTTCCGATTTACAAAACCATATCAGGTCAGGAAACTGGGAAAGTATGGCAAATTTTTATTGGAGCAGCTGCCCTCAAAATTTTGATCATCCTATACCATTGTTGGATGCTCATCTTGTCTTGCTCTTAAGAATATCATGTTCTATTAATCATCTCTATAGTTTTCTGCAAATCAGCACCCCCTCCCAATGTCACTGTGCCACCCATTACTGTAATTGTGATCGCCTTGCTTCTGATGATCAAGCAAGCACAAAAACATGGTCTTTATTAATTCTAGAACTATCATCCCTACTGCTTTCAGAGATCCCAGTTCTATAACAGCATCTCCTATAGACAACCCTGTCCTACAGAGGAGAGTTGCTCATGAACATCTCCACAATGCCAGTTCCCTGTTCACGAATGCGTTTTTTATCACCTTGGTAAAAGAAGTGTCCTTTGGGTCCTTTCAGCGACCAGAGACCAATGATGAGTTTTCCAGCTGTAGCAATATACCCACCCAAGCTGAACACTTCTCTCAGCCTTTTAATCTCTTCATCTCTATCTGCCATGACTATACCAGCATTTCTACTTCGCTTTGTTTGGGCTACCCCTTTTCTCAAACTTCCAAGAGCCATCTTAGTAGCATATTAGAACCACCTCTTAATGTCCTTTGGAACTAAAGGTATTAATTCCTGTATCATAAGAAAGTGCTCTCATTTTAACAATCTGTTTCCCTGTCCAATCTTGTGCTTTACTTCCTTGGATATAGAACCTTCATAATCCAACCCATTCTTACTTTTCTGGCTCTTGTCACACATGTTTGCTAGGATATTTAGCAAGTTTTGCATGTAGTCCATTTACTTCCTTAGCATACCAACACTTCTTTACCCAGGTTACATTGTAATTTGTCCCCAGTTATTGGTTTTGTGCCTAAGATAGGAGGTGAGGAGCTAAGGAAGGTTATACCATAGCAATAGAGAATAGAAAGCTAAGTAGGCATTTGCATTGTCTTCAAGCAAGAAAGGGCACCAGCCTTTAACAGAGAATATTGAATCATTTTTACTGGTTAAGAGAGTTCAGAAATGTCTGTGATTACAAGATTCTTGAGTTCATCCACCAAGATGTCTCCATTTCAAGACTCAGGCCCAATCAGTGCCCTGGCATTAGCATGGAAGATTTGACAAAATTGAGAATTCAAATATTTTTGGATTTCCGTTATTCTTAGATATTTAAGTCCTGGGTCTCATTTTTGGATTTTTCTGTCCTCCCTTTGCAGGATATGAAAAACTTTGCACAGGCTGCTAAGGACAAATGTTAACTTCCAAATATCCCTTAAATTGGTGAGTAGTTGCCCTTGGCTTTTCATTGCCTTTCTCTAGTGCATTGATAATACCCAATGACTGTCAATCATTCCATAGTCTTTATAATTTCTACTTTTCCCAAACGTCTCAAAAGTGTGATACATTGCATCCACCAGTACGTTCCTTTCTATGGGTATCGTATCCCAGTTACCCAAAGATGAAACCTTAAATAATTATGCCACTGTAGCATACTAGGGACTAGTAGTCTATCTTGTCAAAAGAGAGAAGATCATTGCCAATCAGATTGCTGATGACCCAGCTCCAATTTCCTTTTAAAGTTTGCTTCTTAAGATCACTCCTGGTATCAGCTTTTCTTGGTTTGGTCTTTGAGAAAACAGTCTCTTTGACAGAGAGAGTCTGAACTAAGAGGGAGTTGCAACAGCAGCCTTGGCTGATTCAGGAGCTCAGAAGCTGAAACAATGCTTCAGAGTTGTCCAGAATTGGAGCAAGGTGGAAGGTATTTGCACCTCCGCTTTGAACTATTATCAAATTTGGGCTGCCTCATAGGCCTGGGGCATAATTGAGAGTGAGGCACCTCCCTTTAGTCAAAGAAAATTTCCAAGGACTCTGTTGCAAGCCATCTGCAGCCAACCTTCCTATTACCCAGGGAAATGCATCCCTGGGTCCTGAAGGAGGCATAAGCAGTGTACCATAGCATTCATCACATATGTTTACACTTCACTATGATACAGACACGTCAAAGGAGATTGATTTTATAGCACCAAAATCTACTCTAAACTTTTACTTACCTTAGTTCCAAATCCTACTTTACATTGTTATGCTGAATTTTCTGGGGCAAAGATCCATAGCAGCTGACCCCCAGTACCTATTCTCCTCTTCAAAGATATTTCATTTTATTTGTACATAAGACCTTATTACCTGGAAAAAGGACTATATTTTCCAGCTTGCCTTTCTATAGATATGGTCATGTGATCAAATTCATGAAAATTAAATGTAAGTAGAATTGTTATACAAGGCAGCTTTCAGAAAATATTCCTTTTTTTCATCCTGCTGGGAATAATGACTGGAATTTTGTCATGGACCATGCATAGAGGGCATACCCTACTGATGGAGAATAGAAAGTGAGAAGTAGTTTGGGTCCCACAGATCCTATAGCTGACATATCATTTTAAGACTGCATTTATCCATATATTTATGGGTGAAAGAAATAAACAATGATCCTATTTAAGCCCCTACATTTTAGTTCCCTGTTACTCTCAGCTAATCTTACTACTAACTACAAGAGTTACTTGTGGTCATAGTCAGGAATTATTTAGGTAGGGGGCAATATATCTCTGCAGAATATTGTATCCTATTGCTTGGAGAGAGGCAGGAGGATTAATCCTAGGAGCAAGTTAATCATGGAGAATCAAATTTTGAAAGGGGAACAGATATCTATGCTCTAGAAATTTGGAAAGTGTTATGTCTCTGGTACAGAAAGGGGAAGAGTCACCATGTGAAAGCAAGGTTTAGGACTCAGGTTGTTCACAAAGCTATACTGTCTGAACAGTTTTCATATTCTCCTTTATTCTGGACAAAGACCTTTTATCTAAAAGAATTCCTTTTAGATATTCCAATAATCCCACTTTGTTTTGGGGGATTAAAGGACAGGGAAATGGTGTTTGCATATATCACCATTCTGCTAAGGAAAGCTTGGCAATGACAGTTAGAAGTGGTTATTCTGAAATTTAAGACAACAGCTAGCAGCTAAATAAGCAGAGTCCCAATAGTTTAGAACAGTATGGAGAGCAGTGGAGATATAGATGGACTTAGAGAGTCTCCAAATATATTAGCAGTGACTCTCGATCTTTGCTACCTGTCAGAATCATTGGGGGTGGGTGGCAGGATTTTAAAATGCCAGTATCTAGGCCCCATGCCAGACCAATTAAATCAGAATCATTAGGAGTCGAAACAGGTCTAGTTTATTTTTGTTTTAACTCCCAAGTTTATTCTAATATGCAACCAGGGTGGAGAACTGCTGCATTTAAAAAAGTTAACAGTTAAAGGGTGTTTTGGAGGTGTCAGATGGGCAAGCATTTGAGGTGCATGACCTAAGCAAAATAACCACACCTTTTGAAAATGTACCCAATTAAAAAGCTCAGCTATTTAACTACCATATTTAATATAAATTTTGTAATAATTTTTCACATCACTACATTTTTTTCATTTAAGGAATAAAAATAAAAATAGTAAATATTAAAAAATCTCATAGAAGAAATTAAAACTATGATCATTTGAAATTCTCTGTATGTTTTTTCAAGCCTTAACCTGGATCCACCAGAGTCAGCCTCAGTACTTTTCTAATAGAATATCTCATTTCAAACACAAATGGCCCACTCATTCTGTTTGGACTAGGTTATGTTTTCACTCTCAATGTCATTTTTGCTTTGGATGGTCTCATTTTCAATTTCTGTGGTTGAGGACAAAGCTCTCATTGTTTGTTTTTCTTCCATCAGCTCACATTTAAGACAATTCCAGCACAGCTGGGCAAGTATGCTGGCATCAAAGTGCCTTTCTGTTTCAAAGCTCCCATTGTGAAGAAGAAACCCAGAGAGTCAACAGAAAAATTAATTACAATTGAAGAGTGCAATCTACATGATATTCAAATATTATTTACAAACCTTAACAAAAATAAGATGTTGATAATTATTTATTATTGTTAGGTTTATTTTGAACATTTTTCTTATAAAAAGACCCTGGCCCTGTAAGTCCACTTTTCTGAATCCCCTCAGTCCTGGGGCTAAACTCTGAACTAAGGAGACTTGAATGTTAGTAAAAGCACAGTAGACATTTCTGATTGTATGTGAGCGTGTGTATGTGTTTAATTATGTCGATTTGCCCTGCACTCCTGAATGGTTCTATAGATGATTATTCCAGGTGAGAAATATTGTAATTTGTCTTTGTCAATACATGTAAAGAGGTAGTATTTACAGAGCCAAGAAAGAGCCTTCTAGTGAAATTTGATTAAGGCCCCCTCTATTTGTGATGCAAAGCTGAGAACTGATCATTCCTACTGTGCAGTAAATTGAACTTCAAAGTGAAGATCAGTGAAATATAGGTATGGCTAATGCATGATAACTACGTGCTGACTTCCTAATTCATGGAAAAACCTTCTTAGTGATGGCTTCCAAGGCACTGACTGATAAGGAGAGGTGCTCATAATCCCACTCGCAGCTGCAGTGTGGAAGCAAGTGCTGAGTAGGTAAGTGAACAGGAGGACAATTGTAGTAAGGAGATACATGAAGTCAAGGAGTGCTGTGACTCCTTCACTGAGGACTGTTCTTATGGTAAAGTTGTGTGTTTGTTTGTTGTTGGTGGTGGTGTTTGTTTGTTGACATACTTCTGAATATGGTTGTTTCTCCAGAAAGGAACACAGGCCTGCTGACACTTTGATTTCAACCCACGAGATTCATGTCAGACTTCTGACCTACAGAACCATAAGATAATAATTTTGTGTAGTTTTAAGCCACAGTTTTGTGGCCATTTATTACAGCAGCAATAGAAAACTAAAATGACTCAAATACAAAATCAGCAAATTGAATTCAACATTATAGGACATGTATCCATTAATATATTTAAGAGCATTAAAATAAGACAATTACCTACTTGTATATTTAAAAGTATCCTAAGAAATTCACATATAAAATCAGGATTGAAAACCACTGGTTAAAATACTCTCAAGCGGAAAGAATTCTGAAGTTTAGTGCTTCAAGTTAATGCTTCAAGTTTGTGTGTGTAGAAGAGAATGGCATAACATAAGATCAGAAAAGTAGGGAAAGAACAGATTGTGTAAAATTTATAAGCCATGGTAAAGAATTCAAATTTCCTTCTATGTGAAGGGAAAAGTTCCATCGACAATGGAAAACTATAAAATGTGATGAAAAACTTATAACTATAAAAAAGTGATGAAACTCTCTGTAAAATGATATAAGTAGAGCTCCATAATATATTGTTAAATAAATAAATGAGGTTACAATAGAGTATATATAATATACTAATTTTGTGTGTAAAAACACAGGGGAAATCAGGGTATGTACTTGTGTTTATTTGTACCTCTATCAAAAAACACTACAAAGATATTAATATAAAGGGAAAGAAAGTAATTTCCCATAGAGGGAGGGGAAATATGATGAATGGGACATGAGTGAGACCAGATTTCTCAAAGTTTATTTTATTTTGTTTTGACTTTTGGTACTTGGAAAACATGCAGAAGAATGAAACAGGACCCCATCTCTCACCATGTACAAAAATTAATTCAAGATGGATAAAAGACTTAAATGCAAGACAAGAAACCATAAAAATTCTAGAAGGACAAATAGGAAAAACTCTTTTAGACATAAGCCTACATAAAGAATTTATGACTAAGACCCCAAAAGGAAAATGGAGAAACAACAAAAATAAATATATGGGACTTGAATAAATTTAAAAAGTTTATGCACAGCATAGGAAATAATCAACAGAGTAAATAGACAACCTACAGAATGGGAAAAAATATTGCAAGCTATATACATCTAACAAAGGGCTAATATCCAGAATCTGCAAAGAACTCAAACAAATCAGCAAGAAAAAAACAAGCAA
>NW_012139413.1:10534474-10535901 GCF_000956105.1 Propithecus coquereli
ATAGTTGTATATATTTATAGGGTACATGTGATATTTTGATATAGGCATAGAATGGGTATTAATCAAATCAGGGTAATTGGATATCCATAACCTCAAGTGTTTATCATTTATTTGTATTTGGAACATTCCAGCTCCACTTTTAGTTATTTTAAAGTATACCTTAACTTATTATTGACTATAGTCACTTTGTTGTGCTATCAAATATTATTCATTCTATACAACTCTCTAATTATGTTTTGACACCCATTAACCATCCCCACCTCATCCCCCCTCTTTGCTACCCTTCCCAGCCTCCGGTAACCCCATCATTCTATTCTTTGTCTCCATGAGATCAATTATTTTAATATTTAGCTCCCACATATGAGTGAGAACAGGTGAGATTTGTGTTTCTGCACTTGGCTTACTTCACTTGACATAATCTCCTCCAGTTCCATCCATATTGTTGCAAATGGAAGAATTTCATTCTTTTTGTGGCCATATAATATTCCATCATGTATATGTACCACAATTTCTTTATGCATTCATCTATTAATGGACACTTAGGTTGATTCCAAATATTGGCTCTTGTGACTAGTGCTGCAATAAATATAAGAGTACAGATATTTTCAATATACTGAATTCCCTTCTTTTGGATACATACCTAACAATGGGATTACTGGATCCTATGATAGTTCTATTTTCAGTTTTTTGAGGAACCCCTATACTGTTCTCCATAGTGATTGTAATCATTTACATCCCCACCAGTAGTATAAGAGGGTTCCTGTCTTTTCACCAGCATTTGTTATTGCTTTTTTGATAAAAGCCATTATAACTGGGTGAGATGATATCTCATTGCACTTTTGATTTGCATTTCTCTGATGACTAATGATGTTGAGCATTTTTTCATATACCAGTTAGCCATTTGTATGTCTTCTTTTGAAAAATATCTGTTTAGATCTTTTGCTTATTCTCTAATCAGATTATTTGATTTTTTTTTTTCCTTTTCAGTGTTTGGAGCTCCTTGTATACTCTAGTTATTAATCCCTTGTCAGATGGATAATCTGCAAATATTTTCTCACATTCCTTGGATTGCCTTTTCACTTTGTTGAATGTTTCTTTTGCCTTGCAGAAGCTTCTTACAAACTTAAGTATTTCTGAATGTCAACCTTTTATACTTCATAGGCCTGTCCATAGTGGAAACAAGAGAGAGGGCATTTTCTCCATGTTGTGTTTATGTCTCTCAAAAAAATTATCATTACTTAAAAATGCATAAAGTTAGTCATTGATGGATATCAAATATTTTGTATTGTGGAAATTTAAAAATATGAACAGAAGCATAGGAATCCCTAAATATTCTCAGCCATTTGTGCAAATTGTCACCATTTTTCCATTTTTGTGTATGAATACTCTCACTCTTATACTTGTTCTTGAGTTTTTTTTTTTTTTTT
>NW_012139413.1:10537786-10540270 GCF_000956105.1 Propithecus coquereli
TCAATAGTTTTTTTCACTTAACTGAAAAAATTGTTTTTTGAAGTAAAAAATCATTTTACAAATCTCATTCTTTCTTTCCTTCACTGTCTCTCTCTTTTGTTGGTATATAAAATTTATGAAAAATTTGTCATTTCCGTATCAGAGCAACAGCAAATTCAATATTCTACTTTTTTATTTTTCCAATACTTCTCTCATCTAAAAAAACAAAAACTATCCCTCCTTTCTTAAGATTTATTCACTTTTGAACATAGAGAAAAATGATTGGTTTTTTTGGGAGGTGATGTCCCCATAAAACCAAAAAATTTTATCACTTACATGTTGCTAGACACAGAACAAGTAGAATAAAATAAAGCCATGTTGAGCTGCATATGCTAGAAAGTCAGCTGTATTACCCATCACATACTCATCCTTCCAAATCAGCCCATAATGGGTGAGATTAGGTATGTCTCGGGACCATCACAAACTATCACATTTCATGGAGGTTCAGCATGCATCTTGGGGATCCAAATGTTCTAATAAGCCTGGTCAATGGATCTACTATTTCTGTAACAATGAGGAACAGAGCTGCTAGGGATAATAAAAAGGCAAATGCTATCTAAGCAGTTCACTTTAACAATGGGTATCGACCATCCTCTCAGGCAGAGAGAAGAAAAAGAAGGTTCCATATAATATACTAACTTTCTAACCATCTTGACTCTTGTCTGTTTTCATGTTTGTTTTCTAGTATCACAGTTAGTCAAATTGCTTTTCTATAATGGTAGTTTTCACATAGCTTTTCAGAGTTGGGTTTCTGACACATATATAAAAGTTTAAAAAAAAAGAAACAAATATACTTAATTACTGGTGACGATCCCAAGTTATTATTCAGGGAAGAGCAGGGGAAACAACTCTTGATTAAAGTTCTTTTTTTTCCTTCAATGTAGAAATATATTTCCTACTGTCTCCTGACCCATTTCTAAGTATAACACTTTAAAATTTCCTGTCTCAATATTATCCTAATCAGCCCACTGAAAAGTAATTCTAATAGACCTCCCAGAGTGCCACTGATTATCAAGGTGAAACAAGGATCAAATTCCTTGTCTTTAATTAATAGTTCAATTGCCGCATTCTGAAGAGGAGGGTTGGAAGAATTGTTACAATCTAGTCTACCAACCAAAATTTAAGAAAACAGGAAAAGTTGATAGTAGATGAACTTTAAAAACAAAGCCAAGCTAAGGTGCATTACTTTCTTCTGTCATTAAAGAAACAAATAGAAGGATTAGATTAAAGCAAACTGTTTAGGATTACTAGATACAAGTTAGAGAAGAAAAATTAAGAAATGAGAAGATGCACATTTAATCTGGAATACTAATATCTAATTATTTGTCCATGGTAACAATTTAGAGAAACAAACTTTTGAAGATCAATCTAAATGGAACTCACTGTAGAATTTTCCAGGCGTTCTTCCGTTTCTTTCCAGTTATTTCTGAAAGTTTTGTGCAAAGTCATTATTACTTCTACAGCACAGTTCAAATCTCTAAATGTAGTTTTCCCTTTAACTGAGACATTTTCATGCAACAAAATACAGATAGTCTATAAATAAAAAAGAGTTCAGAGGTAGCTTATGAATCACTTCCTGTATTTCATCAAATATTTCTCCAGATCCTGAAGAGAAAAGGCCACCCTGTGCTCATTGCCAGCACAGCTATGCCTTCTTCACTCTGTTCCTTCTGGTCTTTCCTTTCAGCACGGCCTTCCCTTTACTGCTTTCTTGCAGCTCTTCACCTCTCCAAACAGTTACCTGATTGCAGCCACACTTGATTGAAGAAAATCTGAAAAAAAAAAAAAAAAGTTAGAACTTTCAGGTCTAATCCTGCACTGAAGACACAACTTAACAAGGAGACAGATAAAAGGAAAGCAGAAAAAGCTGGGGAAAAAAGCATGGCCCAACACAGGAGCAGGTCGGGACTCCGACACAGAAAAGGAATGCTGTTCGCATGAACTTGAAAAAAAACCTCATACTTTCAAAAATAAATTTTTCCTTTGAAAAAATTCTATAAAAAGCTTTGTCCATTTCTCTTATCTTGTAGTTCTTCAGTGAATCTGAAATATTTGCTCCAGAGAGATGGAAAAAATGCATGTTTTATTTCATATTAGGAGTTAAATTGAGAAATGTAATTCTTCCTACCCTTCAAACTGTAGTATAATTAAAAATTATTTTCTTACTAAATCTCACTGGGTGATAAGGAGAACATTTGTTGTTTAATTGCACATGTTTTGAGATTTGAAAGCAATGTTAGCCAGCAAAACTGTATATGTAGTATGGTGATTTAGGTGAAGTTTTAGACCATTAAAACAATTTATTTAAATAAAAGTTTTTTATACTTTCACAAAGGCAAAGCATTTGGAACCTGGCATAAAGGTACTGAAATCAGTTCCTCTAAACGAAATATTTTAATAATCCTGTATGCATGACCTTTACTAATTTGGCCCTTCATTGTCTTA
>NW_012139413.1:10544056-10545132 GCF_000956105.1 Propithecus coquereli
ATTTTGTCTTCATATTTTCTATATCCTGACTTTTTAGAAATAATTTATTGCACCAAAATAGTTGTTTATCTATTATCACTTAGTCTCTTATAGTTGCCTTTAATCTTAATGAGTTAGTAATGCAGAAGTTTGGATAACGTGATACCCCGTGATTAAGGCTACGGTTTGTTACTGATGATGGAAGCTATTTATCTCTGACCTCCTCTCTCCTTGTTATGACCATTTGCTAAGTGCCTTCAAAACTTGTGATGATTCTCATATCAACCCCTCCTATTTATTCTCAGTACCACTATCTTTGTTTCAACTCTTTCTTCCTCACCCGATTTAGCACGATAGAACTCTAAGCTTTTTATCTCCAGGTTTTCTTAAATAATTAAAGCATTTATATTTATTGATGGTGGAATAATCTTAGAAAAAGCTCTCATTTATTCCACTTTTAAAGCAAAATTACACCAGTGTTAATGATTTTACATAACCAACGCAAAAACAGCCATAATTTTTAACTTGACAATTCAGATATTTCATGATTTGTTTCCCAACCAATGTATTCATTCTCAGGTCCTGTAATTTTACCTCACTTCCCCTGGAGTCCAGCCAAACTAAAACATGGGAAAAATTCTCGTATCTAAACTCACCAGACTTGCTAGATTAAGCAGCATACACCATAAAATTTGTACATCTTAATGGCAAATGCCATACCAGTTAAGTTGAATACTTAACAAGAGTCAGTTGTGCTTGTTCCCAAACCTGTTTATGTCATTTTTACTTATTATAAGTAAGAAATTGTGATATATATTGTTTATTGTTGAGGAGAACATGGGTGGAAAAGACTTAGATACTCTGAGATCCAGCCCTTAAATGAGTTTCCAACCCAAATTTATATCATCTTTGTGTTCCAGAAAACCTCAATGTTAATTTAGTTTCATATGGACCTGGTTGGATGTGACCAAAATATCTGGCAAAAGCAAAGCGAATCCTTTTTGGAGAAATCTGCCGTAATACTAGTCCAAGAAGAATTTCCTGAAATAATTTTCTAATAAAGTTGAATAGCTAATAGTTAAAATTTTCATCATCAA
>NW_012139413.1:10545182-10546455 GCF_000956105.1 Propithecus coquereli
TTTTATTTTCTGATTTGATAGGATATTACCACATTTTATATGTGCACACACAGGAACACACACACCCCCCTTGATGTAGATGTATATACCACTTATATATGAGGAATTTGACAAAATGATTACACGATCTAAAAACTGATGCAAAGGTCATATACTTAGCAGTGTGAACCATGGGAATTTTAAATTGCTCATGGCAAATTATCAGACTACTTCATCTGGAGTCCCCAAGCTGACCTTCAATCCTTTGCATCTCTTTCCAAAAGTAAGATTGCCAATTTGTAGGAAGCAATATCTCTCTGAGATATTAAATAAGAAAAAAATGGGATTTAACAAATTACACAACTCCAAATCAGAACTGCATCTTAAGGCAAAAGTCAGGTTGAAGGGTAATATCAGTTCAAATATGAACTAATCAGAATCTTGAAAATAACTTGGCAGGCACCCAGAGTAAACTTTGAAATATGTGTGGTTAGAAAGCTGGGCAACTGATGGATATATCTTTTTAAGTAATGTAAAGTGCAGGTTTGTGAAAATCATAGCAACAATTTGTAAGAGAGTTATATAATAATATATCAAGGGAACAGGGAATAATTTGAATGTAATTATAGTTTGCATGAATGAAGAATGTAGCTGGATATGCACTGATTCCGTAAGTATTTGTAACATGGTGCGACATGTTCAATAAGGTCACCAAAATGCTTTTCTTTCTTCACATCCTCTACGGGTCTAATTGTTTCAGACTTGTAGCAAGAACAACAACAGCTCAACATTTGATTAAACTTGCTGTCTTCAACCTATCTGCAGTGAAATGGTGTCATATAATGCTCAATGAAACAGGTACTCTTCTTGGTAGTTTAAGATGCATTCTATAACCTACTCCCCACTCTGGAACATCCAGCTGCATCCTGTGACTATACAAGATGAAGCATGGAGGTTAACTGAAGAAGGAACCTTTGGTTTACCTTGATGTTTGCTTAGCCAAATCTTGGCACCGTACCCAGGAAGGTGATGTGGTATGGAGGAATACTGGCAGGGGATGAAGGAAAATGAGTCTGCCCCTTTCTTATGGACAGAGGCAGTAAAACTGAATGCTGCCCAAGGAAACCTCTTATGCCAGGTATGTTTTTTGTACCAAATGGAAGAAAGATAGTAGAAAAGTCTCCTACTCGAATGGCCTTCAGTATTGGAGGTAAACAAGATGCTTATACAAATAGCAGGTGAGAGCAGGAGGACAAAAACAAAACAAAACAAAATAAAATAAAACAAAATAAAA
>NW_012139413.1:10546505-10548106 GCF_000956105.1 Propithecus coquereli
GGGGTCTCGCTCTTGCTCAGGCTGGTTTCCATCTCCTGAGCTCAAACAATCTGCCCGCCTCGGCCTCCCAGAGTGCTAGGATTACAGGCGTGAGTCACCGCGCCCAGCCTTGTTCTTGAGTTTTGAAAAGTAAATTACAGAAAAACTAATTCAGCTTAGTCTGGACTCTTACCAAAATCAGTGACAGAATAAGGAACCTCAAAAATTCTGGTGGCCAGTAGACCACTAATAAGTCCTTGTAATTTTTTTGGTTATTTGAAAGTACATAATTTTATTGTGAAAATTTTTTTAGCAATTACTTCAGTATTATTCATGATATGCAAAAATATGTGTGTATACATGTGCACACACACATACATGCGGTCTATATTTGTTAGCAATATCATACAATAATTAGTTAGCAATACCATAATTGCTAATAGATTAGCAATATGATAATTTGGATCATACTGTGTTCACAGTTTTATTATATATACAAGGTTGGTTTGGGAATCTTAAAGTTTTATAAATGCATTTGAAAAAAAATTATACATTCAGTTCAAAATGTTTCCTTTTTATTCATCAATCTAAATAAATAAACTGCTGTAAACTTGTAGAGGAAAATCTTAGGCTATTTATTCAACTGAAGATTGAGGCAGAAAAAGCACTCAGGAGTTTTGGGGGGGAATTATATTAGAAAAATCCTGGAGAAAATACAAGCAGAGTTTACCCCAAATGCTGGGGTTCCTCAGGTTAACCACTTCTGGCTGGGCAGCAGGGACTTTGTGGAGATAATTAAAGCAACTTAATCAAGTTTCTTGGTGAATGGCATGACTACTGTACATATCTATTAGAATGTGGCTCAAATCTACTAGCTACTCTCACCTGCTATTCTCACAGCTTTCCAATAGCTCCTGGTATAATAGGCATTAGCTCTTTAATATATGTTTATATCAAATCACAACTCCTATTTGATGAGGAGAGTTACCTCACTAGAATGCAAAAAAAGTAACAAAATTGCCAGCCAATTCCACTCATCAAGTGACAGTATTAGTATGATATATTTGTGTATTTATTTGTTTTCTAAAACAATGGATGTCTGGGGAAGCAAAACAACCATTGAAATGATCCCATGAGTTTGTTAGTTGATCAAAGTTAGCTTTTGATAATATACAATTGAATAGTACATTGTTGTTTGTCAATATATCTGCTACCATGATAAAAATACAAATGTATTTAAAAATTGCTGAATTCATTATGGAGCTTTAATTGGGTACATCTCAAACAAGAAATATTTAAGTATTATTATTAAATGCAGGGACTCATACAACAAAAAATAAAGAAGGCTACTAAGACAATCAAACAATTGAAAATCCAAAGAGACTCTAAAGAAACCTATATAACTCTAAAGTGTCACCAATGTTTTTAAATCTTAGGGCAAATATTTGCAGTTAATGTAATTATCTTCTATTAAAATATAGGCATGCATATATACATACAGTAAATGCTTGGCATACATGAATGGTATATTTCTAATTAGACTCCCAAATCTATGAAGACCATTGTTAAAAATTATGTTTCTTTCTCTGATATAAAACTTGCCTGAATATTTTAAGTTATCC
>NW_012139413.1:10553032-10553954 GCF_000956105.1 Propithecus coquereli
ATTCAAAATACTTAACAACTAGTTCTGCATGGGCACCAACCAATCGGGATGGATACTGGCCAATACGTCATAGCTGTGCCTACAAGAATTTAAGTGTCCAGAGGACAGATCCTATTCATTATTTATTTTCGTATCTTTTAATATTCCTAGCATACTGCCTTGAACATAATGGGATTAAATGGCTAATGAGTGAATAAATGATTGAATGAATTATGCATTAGAGGAAGTGACTCCAAAGTGAAAATATATTAATAGAAAACATAGTGTCTATTACTAAGGACTTACTTTTTTTAAAAACAACAACAGCAACAAAAAACACCTCTCCCTCCTTTCATAGAAAGGGTTTGTGTTTGGCTGAGGATTTTCATCCAGGACAAGTAAACACCATTTCATCGACTCCTTTCTCTTAGTGATCCTTTTTTCCTCAGATTGAAGTGTTGCATTGAAATCGATGTCCCGCCCCACTTCCATAGTCCAGAAAGTTGAAGTCCCTGCTACTCTCAGATGTGCCAGGCCATTTCAGGCTCCATATGACTTTTATTTATTTCTCTCGGTCTTCATTTTTCTTGATAATGCTCTTTGTCTTATATGCTCTTACTATCCCAGTCAGGGAGAAATCACCCACTTGTAAGACTCAGAAAACCTGTATACTCTTCTCTAAGCCTGTTAGGAGATTGGTTACATTCTCTCCTGCGCCTCCACTGTGATTGCTAATAATGCTAACATAGCAGCTAATACAATATTGGGCTTAATTGTTTATATGTCTGTATTTGTTTACATGCCTTCCCTATCCTTGGGGAAAATATAGCTCCTTGAAAGCAACATTGTCTTTGACATTTCCTTGCTGTGCTCCTCTTCTACATCCTTTGAGACTTTCTACTGAGTATTCCACAAATGCAAACTCCCTTCCCCCCTTCTAGAG
>NW_012139413.1:10554084-10557444 GCF_000956105.1 Propithecus coquereli
CACATTTTATAAATCCACTCATATATTGATGGGCACTTGGATTGTCTCCACATCATTGCAATTGTGAATTGTGCTGCTATAAACATTCGAGTGCAGGTGTCTTTTTTATAGGATATCTTTTTTCCCTTTGGGTAAATATCCCATAGTGGGATTGCTGGATCAAATGGTAGTTTACTTTTAGTTCTTTGATGTATCTCCATATTACTTTCCATAGGGGTTGAACTAGTTTGCAGTCTCACCAGCAATATATGAGTGCTCCTATTACTTTACAGAACTGAAGTGGTTTGGCCAAAATCACATAGATAACAAAGGTGGAGGCGGAAGAACCAAAGTCTTCTTAATCTACATTGAATTTTCTTTCTGTAATTTTCGTGCTCCAGAAATATATTCTGGGAGGTTCTTGCCATACCTCACCTTGTTTGCTATAAGTTATTTACAATTCATGATTTGGGATTGGCCTATATATTCAAGTCGTATCTTGATGATGACATTCTTTTCTTTCATTTTCAATGAAAAGCTTCTAAAACCTTAGAGAGATCAACACCCACAGTTCACATATATTAGCCATTAGTTTTTACATGATTTTTGAGTATTATATCTAGCATCTTAATATACTGCTGGGATTACATCTTCTTCCCTAGGTGCTTTAACTTTCTGTAATGAATTTATATTATACTATTATATTGCCAAGTCATTCTAAGGGTTATCTACCCTTAACCCCAAAGTACTTTGGTAGCTAGTCTAATGCAGCACATTGAGTTTTGCTGCTAATTGGAAGTGAGCTTTTCATTTCTTTGGTTTGATTATCAATGTATTGCCTTCTTTTAAAAAACATAATTATGCACATTCCTCGATCAGCTTCTTAGTTGGCTCATTTTCTCCCGCATCCCAATGTTACGATTCAATGTACTTACTCAACTCTCCTCTAAGCAGCACATAATTATGAAATGGAATTGCTAGCCCTTAATGTTATCAGCAAAACCCATTAGGTAATTTCTTGTAGCCTGAATTGCCCCATCTCATTAAAACAGCCTACTGTCTCCAAAGATTCTTTGCCAGCTTAGATAATGCTGTTAAGAAATATAAGTAATTATACACAGAATACTCATTTAAAAACTGATTTTTCCTATAATGTGCCAAATACTAAAACTCTCTACCTGTGAGATTATAAATTCAGTTTGATTCAATTTAACATTTATTAGATGCCAAATATATGTCAAAGCACTACTGCAGGTTCTTAAGAGCTAAAGGTAAAGAGGATACAGGGCCCATTCTCAGGGAACTCACAATATAACAGGAAAAACACATAAAAACTAACCCTGACATAACATGATAAGTAATATAAGACAGATATGCATAAAATGTTATGAGAACACAAAAAAGAAATCAATCAAGTTGACCTCGAGGGGGGCACCGAGTGGTAGGTGCTTTTATAGGTAACATAGAGGTGGTTATTATATTTGACTTCTAAGGATAAATGGGATGACCTCTACATGAAAGAAAAAGAATGAAAAAAAGAAGGCCACTCTAAGCAGAGAGAATAACACGACCAATGGAATGGAAGTGTAAATGTACACAGGACTTTTTGTAGGTGATTGAGTCAATTGACTGTCAGGAGAGGAAATTAAAAAGTAATGTTGGGACCAACCATTAAGGGCTTTGGATGCCACATGAAAGTGCTGGAAAATTATTAGAAAGGTATTAGTTTTCTGGGCTGCATAACAATTTACTACAAACTTAAAGTAACATTCATTTACTACCTCACAGGTCAGAAATGTAAGCATGGCTTAGCAGGATCTTCTGCTGCTTCTGCATAAAAGACTGCAATCAACACGTCAGCTAGGGCTGGGCTCTCATCTGCTTCCACACTTGGGTGGCTGCTGGCAGCATTCGGTTTCTTGCTTCTTTAAAGCCCACGAGGAAAGAGAGACTTAAGCAATTGTGCTAGCAATACGGAGTTTTACATAACATACCACAATCGCAGGGACGGCATCCCATTGCTTTTGCCATATTCTGTTTGTTAGAGCCAAGTCACAAGTTCCACTGACACTCAAGAGGGTGGGATTATGCAAAGTTGTAAATGCCAGAAAGTGGGGACCATGAGGGTCACCTTAAAGTCTGCCTACCACAGGGAGAGCGATTTTTAAAGTGGTGACATGTAATACCTATGTATAAAAAAGAAACTAGTGTGGCAGTGTGAATGGTGGTTTGAAGGTGGAGAGACTCAGAAACACATACATTTATTTCTTTCACATTTTCTCCCTTGTAAAATAAATTTTCTTATAGAGAATAGTTTGTGTTATTATTCTTCCAAAGGAGAAAGAAGACCATAAGCTTCCTGAAATTCACTGAAAACATTTCCCCTTAAAAAAGAAGAAAAGGACAGTACCTTGGAATGACTAAAGGTAGCCTTCCTTAGAAAAGGAAGGTGCAGAGTAGGGGACCCATTGTCCTGATGAATGGAACAAAATTAGATTATTTTATGTTTCAAGAGTTTAAAATAGATTCCCTGGTAAGAAGCAAAGAAAGACGATAACATGTCTTTGAGGAAAGAGGCACCAAAACCAGTTCTGACCTGTTGCCCTTCCTTGGTCTATAGCCTAGGGAGGTGGCTGCGGGCACTAGTTGAACAAAGAACTTCTGTGAAAAGCCATTATTCCTGGCTGAAGAGAAAAAGGGTGGTGGGACAAGTAACAGAAAACCCTGGTTTTAGCACTATTGTTTAAGCATGGCCTCTTGTCCAGTTTCTAATAGCCACCTGTTCATTCCGTGCTTACTTTGTGGGAGGTAAAATATATCCTTTCCTCACACAGAAGATGAGTCACTCCGGTAACACCCAGGTTGCTTGTAAGTTCTTGTGCAGTTTGTCAGCCTTGGCTGAAGAATTACAATCAGCATGGGAATATACATATTTTTAAAATATGTATGCCCAGTTCTCACTGGCAGGTGATCTGATTCAAATTGTCAGGGATAGACCTAATCATTGAAATTTATTTTTTAAAAGTGCTGTAGGTGATTCCAATGTACAGTCAGTTGAGAACCATTGTACCAGAAAACTCTGAATACATGTTAGGCTGGGCAGTGGGGGTTATCCTAGACTTGTTAATGTTACTAGTAGATATATAGGGAGCTTCTAATTTATGAGGATGGACTCGGGTACTGATAAATCCCAGCTGAGGCTAGGAAGAACACATGGTGACACACATCGCATTGCCATTTTATGAATGAGCAGTGGTATGCTGATAAATGTTTAGCAACCAGATCTCCAGGAATAAAGTCCTGATTTAGAGATTTTCGAATTTCCATGATGTAAATATTCCTAATATGGTCATTTTAAGATATCAGATTGACGATAGTGAA
>NW_012139413.1:10561267-10563402 GCF_000956105.1 Propithecus coquereli
AAGGTCATACAGGTAAATTATGAGAGACATCGGAGACTTGCAGCAAATATTTGCTGGAGAACACTTGGGTTCGTAGCATACTACATAATCATTAATAAGTGAATGGACTGCCTTTGAATGTGGAGAAGCAAGGAGACTTGTTAGAAAACATGCAATTTCATAAATGAGCCTGGAACACGCCTTTGCCCAAAGAGACACCTGGAATTAATTGCTGCTCTCTTAGGAGACCAACCGGGACACATGTCGGAGGGTTCGAATGTATAGCAGAATCACTGAGGCAGAAGACTTTCATGTTGGCAAAAGCAATGCCTCCCAGATATATCTTTTAATTGCTTAAACATTGGAAGCAAGCTGTCACTTTGTTTAGGAAAGCTGTTATTTGGTGTCTGTATACTTGGCATTTCTTCCTCCGGTGGACTCAAAATAAATAAAAGGTTTGAAAATATGAAGAGGAAAACTTAGTGCTTAGCTAAAGCCCTTAGATTGAAGCCTTCTTATCTAAAAAGTTATTCTAACTAGAATTTCTTTTTTCCTGTCTCCCTCCCTTCTTTCCTTCATTCTCTCCTTCTTTCTTCCTTTTTTTCTACTAACAAATAGTTTATATAAAGTACTTAAATGTCTCACTTAATGCTTAACAAATGAATATTAGAAAAAATATCAATTTTATTTACTGTTATTAACATTGAAACAGATGATAGGGTCTACTATTAGCATCCACGAGAAATAGAAAAATAAAGCTCAGATCCTTCCCTTGAGGAGGTTGCAAGTTAGCATGAGATGGAAGATAACAGGTACATGACTGACTCTACCATATTATGAAATGGGGTAAGTAATTGTCAGTGGAGTTCAGAGGGACTGATTCCATTCGGGAACAGCGAAGTGAGGCAAACCTCAAAGTTTTAATATTAGGGAACATGCCGTTTCTCTCCTTTCTTCTCCTTGGTTTGATAAGAATTGGTGTCATACTACAAAACCCTTTGTTTGAGAGTTCCTTAAGTAGTAGCTGCTGAATAACTAGGCCAAATGAAAGTTATCTTTAGACACCAACCCAGTTTTCATTCTGTCTCAGTCTGTCATTTGAAGGCTTTTCCTTAGAGGAGTGAAATGCTTCAAAAATTTGCCTCAGTTCAATCTTGGAATCTGGTCTTTTTGCTTCTACATGGGTCATGATAAATTTCTTTTTCCCATGCCCTCTGTACAGGAAATAGAGCATTAAAATTAATATGCCAGTTAATAGAAATATTTAAGTGTGATTATCCGGCAAGAATCTTCTAGAAAATTATTGAAAAAAACAAAACTACTTAGATTTTTTATATTATTCATGAATCTATATAATATCTCCTTATCCAATCATTCATTCATTAAACAAATATTCATTGGGCACCAGTCCACACGAAGCAATGTGCTAGGCACTTGACAATATGGCAGCAAATAAGACATAAAGGTATTTGTTGTCATCAACTGCATAGTATTTTATACCCAAATAATATATTCCAGTGAACAAATGCATTCAAGTGAACAAACCCAATAGTATCAAGCGTTATGAATCAAATCAATCAGGATACTGTTAGAAATGACTTAAGGTAAGCCATAAATTTTGTGGAATCATGGAGAAAGTCCTCATTAAAGAGATTACATGGAGTTAAGATCAACAATGTGAGAAGAAACCTGTTCTATGAAGAACTGAAGTAAGTGATGGGAGAGCATTCAAGTTAAAGATGGTAGCAATTATCAAATTAGGGAGGCAGAAATAAGCTTGGTCCAAGAAACTCTCCCCAAAACTTTGTAGCTGGAATATAGTAAGGGGAAAAATTAGGCAGAAACCATGTCATACAGGGCCTGGTTGGGCATGATAAGAGGTTTGGAATTTTCTTCTTGCAATGGAAAGCCAGCAGAGTGAGATCATTTATTTTACATCCTTAAAAGTTCTTTCATTGGATGGCTGGGACAGCTCACACCTGTAATCCTAAAAATTTGAGAGGCTGAAGTGGGAGGAATGTGAGAGCCCAGGATTTGAAGACCAGTCTGGGCAAAATAGTGAGACTCTATCTTTCCAAAAAAGTTAAAAATTAGCCAGACTTGCTGGCTTGTGCCTGTAGTCCTAGCTACTAGCTGAGGCAGGATCGTTTGAGCCC
>NW_012139413.1:10578017-10579593 GCF_000956105.1 Propithecus coquereli
ATAGTGCTAAAGAATCTATAAAGAATTTCAACATATTGTCTTATGAAATCTTCAGAAAATTCATGCTATAAATGCAGATGTCGGTATCTCCTTCAAGGGCTGAAGGAATAAATGGACTTTGGAATGTTTTCCCAGATGGCAAAGCCAGAATTAAATCTAGGTCTTTCTAATCTCAGAGCACTTCTGCTATGTCATATTGCCCTTCCGCAACTAAAGTTTTCATGCTGATGTCTGTTCATTGACTTGATCTCACAGATTTTTAAATTACTGACTTTCTAGTGGTTCCTCAAAACTTTTTATGCCTCTATACATTTCATATGCACCACATTTTTCCCATTACATTTATGAAAACCACATGAAGTAGTTTTTCATTTGGAGTGCACACCATTTTCAGGAACATTATATTAATAGAAACTCCAGAGGTTATGAAAATCTAGAAGAACTGCTTCTAAGATACTAACGTTTTTTTTTTAAGGGGGCAGAACCCTCTCTCTGTTGAAAATCACAATTTCTGATTTCATAACATGCATCCTGACACTGAACCATTTCTAAGATCCTTATAGTTACCTATTTTCTCTCTCCAAATTCCTCTATTGGGTATCTGCCTACTCTTTTCTTTTACTGAGCACTTTGATCACTTTTACCCTCCCCACACATTACACATCACACGCGCACACACACACACACACACACTTTAATTAAATAAATTCCCCTCCTTGCCACACAGATCTTCCTCTTTCTCAGATTCCTGGATCAGATTTTCTTTACTTTCATCCATTCTAGTGTTATCCATTCTGTTTTATTTGGATATTTTTTGTGTGTGTGAGTCTTTAATCACAAATCCTCTTCTGCAATGAAACTTCTCTTATAAAGTGAAATCTTTCTAACCAAATAAAAAAGGTACACAGTCTTCATCTTCCTTGAATGCTCTGTCACCTGATTCTGCTGACTACTTCCTCTTTTTAAAGTTTTCTTTCATTTCAACATTGCATTTCTTGTTTTGGTTTTGTTTTTACGATTCTCAATATCCTTACTTGTTTTCGATGTATTCTTCTTTATCTTCCTTTAAATTCTGTGCACAGCCAAACCCACTCTGTTTTGCAACAAGGTTATATATGGAATGAATTACAGATCATCTTCACTAAGATGGCTCACTAACAACTAACTTTCAATATGTCCAAGATGGAGCACATCTTGTTCAAAATTGAACTCCCTGAGTTTTGCCACACAAACCGATTATCTCTTCTACAACACAATTTATTTTAATAGCAGTATTCTTCTTCTGGAGTTCTAAATATGAAAAGAGCCAGTTTTGATGCTTTTCTCCCTCTTATGTCCTTCAGTTACCAGGTCCTACCATTACATCCAATTCCTCCCTAACTTCCATTAAAGAGAGTGGCATAGCTTTGGACCAATGGGTTGCAACAGCTGCAGATCACTGAGCCAGTGTGCAGCTCATGAGCAAAACCCCGTGAAAGAACCAGAAAAAAGCTATAAGTTATACAACATAAAAAAAAAGGTTTTCAAGATATTTTTTTCAGATCCAAATATCTCTTTTGCATGTCATCTCTACTGA
>NW_012139413.1:10580968-10581566 GCF_000956105.1 Propithecus coquereli
GAGGCAGATTCTCACTAGTAACTTAACAGACTGAATCCTCACTTTATCTGTATGCATCCAGCCTATAATTCTCCTAGGAACTGTCTTAGGAGCAGACAGATGAAGCAGGCCCATCTGTCAACTTGGAAAAGATCCCACACCAGAGACAGACAGGTAGCATTTTGCTCTACTCACTGATTGAGCCATTTATAGGGGGTTTACACATGGTAAAGGACACATAATATGACTTATCAGCTCAGGCTAGGTGTTCAGTAGATCATGCAAAGAAAACTGTGACACACATAAAGACATATTGGTTGCTGAAAATATTTTGCAGCATAATATATCAAAGTATAGGTTAGGAAAGAGATGAGAGATACCTGATGCACTTGCAACAAGGAGTAGGACCTTCATGGAAAGTCAAGGCAAAAACGAACATAGCCTACTGTCTTTCTAAATTACCTAGGTGTGAAATGATTTAAAAGGACTCATTGCCAAAATGTGAGGCACTACCAGAAACAAGTAGCTACAGAGATGAAAAAGATAAAACTATGGATCTTAATGATGGATATTATTCTAAAATTCTGGAAATTTTGTCTTATTTATAAATTGAGCCACA
>NW_012139413.1:10589226-10589755 GCF_000956105.1 Propithecus coquereli
GCCAGGCATTTCGAAGGGAGGAGGTAGGAAGTAGCATATAGGATCTTTTGATGGAACTATTCTATATTGCAACTGTGGTAATGGTCATGCAAATATGCACATTGACAAAATTGCATAGAATTAAACACACAACACAAATGAGTGCATGCAAAACTGGTAAAATCTCGATAAGGTAGATGGAGTCTATCAAAGTATATATCACTGCTATGATATTGTACTATAGGTATACAAGATGTTACTTTTGGGGTAAACTCTGTGAAGCTATGCCATGTAAATATATACTTATATAGAATTATCTCAGAGTCAAAAGAAAAGAGAAAAGCAAAAGGATGGAAAAAGATGTAAGTACATTTCAAAGCAAAGAATATTGGAAAGATGATAAAGGGGTCAGTCAGTTCACCAATATAACAAAGCTAAATTTTATATACCTAAAAGTAGAGCCTTAAACTAAATGAAACAAAAACTGACAGAAACTACAAGGAAAAATAGACAAATCCACAATTATCGTTGGAGATTTCAACATCTTTCT
>NW_012139413.1:10589805-10590922 GCF_000956105.1 Propithecus coquereli
AGAGTCCCATTGCCGTGGTTTGGATATTGGACCTCTCCAAACCTCATGCTGAAATTTGATCCCCAATAGTGGGGTTTAAAGAGAAGCGTTTGGGGCATTGGGATGGAGCTCTGGTGAATAGATTAATGCCCTTCCTGGAGGTGGGGGAGTGAGTTCTCGCTCTTGGTTCCCAGGAGAGCTGGTTGTTAAAAAGAACCTGGCACCTCGCTCTCCTCTCTCTTTCACGCCCTCTCTGGCTGTGTGATCTCTCCACACACCAGCTGTCCTTTACCTTCTGCCATGAATGGAAGCAGCCTGAGGCTTCCACCTCATGCCCAATCTTCTAGTCAACAGAATCATGAGCAAATAAACTTGTTTCTTCATAAGTTGCCCAGCCTTAGGTATTCCTCTATAGCAACATGAATAGAGACACCTATGGCCTTCTTGAGTTGAATAGACAACTGGAAATCCATTGAAGCCCAGGTGGCTAGAATTTACATGATGACTCTCTCCAGGTAGGAGATAGTTGCACACAAAGAACTCCAGAGAACCTCAGAGGGTCCCCCTGCTGTCTTCTTTGAGTAGTGATTATCACATATGTGTAAGGCTCCCCATACCTGAAGCCAGAAAATGAAAACACAAGGCCAGATAATACCTGTTCCCAAAAGACAAAGTAGAAACTTCATTAATTCATGAGGTATCCATTAGGATAGCAATTGGAAACTTTTCCTTAAAGGGCCAGGCTTTGTGGGCCATATGAGGTTTGTTACTTACAACTATTTCACTCTGCCATTGCAGCACAAAAGCAGACAGAGAAAATAGAAAATGAATAGGCACTGTTGTGTTTCAATAAATTTTACTTACCAAAACAGTCCCCAGCCTTCAAGTTGTACTTTGCTGATCCTGGGTTAGAGTACTAAGAGAAGTCTGCCTTGGTATTGGGAAAGCATTAAACCTAGACTAAATGTTGTTCTGGTCCCACCTACGCAGCATACAATCAAGCCCTGAAAGGAATGGACTGTTTGCAATGAACTAATCTGAATCCCAGAGCAAGCCTCAAGAATATTTTTATGAATATAAAAATACTCAATATGCAAAATGATAAAATTTGTAATGTCAGTCATTAGATATAAAACTG
>NW_012139413.1:10602157-10603799 GCF_000956105.1 Propithecus coquereli
CCTCATGCCCAATCTTCTAGTCAACAGAATCATGAGCAAATAAACTTGTTTCTTCATAAGTTGCCCAGCCTTAGGTATTCCTCTATAGCAACATGCATAGAGACACCTATGGTCTTCTTGAGTTGAATAGACAACTGGAAATCCAGTGAAGCCCAGGTGGCTAGAATTTACATGATGACTCTCTCCAGGTAGGAGATAGTTGCACACAAAGAACTCCAGAGAACCTCAGAGGGTCCTCCTGCTGTCTTCTTTGAGTAGTGATTATCACATATGTGTAAGGCTCCCCATACCTGAAGCCAGAAAAAGAAAACACAAGGCCAGATAATACCTGTTCCCAAAAGACAAAGTGGAAACGTCATTAACTCGTGAGGTATCCATTAGGATAGCAATTGGAAACTTTTCCTTAAAGGGCCAGGCTTTGTGGGCCAGATGAGATTTGTTACTTACAACTATTTCACTCCGCCATTGCAGCACAAAACCAGACAGAGAAAATAGAAAATGAATAGGCACTGTTGTGTTTCAATAAATTTTACTTACCAAAACAGTCCCCAGCCTTCAAGTTGTACTTTGTTGATCCTGGGTTAGAGTACTAAGAAAAGTCTGCCTTGGTATTGGGAAAACATTAAACCTAGACTAAATGCTGTTCTGGTCCCACCTACACAGCATACAATCAAGCCCTGAAAGGAATGGACTGTTTGCAATGAACTAATCTGAATCCCAGAGCAAGCCTCAAGAATATTTTTATAAATATAAAAATACTCAATATGCAAAATGATAAAATTTGTAATGTCAGTCATTAGATATAAAACTGCCAGGTATGCAAAGATGCAGAAAAGTATGGCCCAGGATGAGAAAAAACTTAGTTACCCAAAAATGACACAAATAACAACATTAGCAGAAAAGGACATTAAAACAGCTATTAAAATTGTATTACAGACACTCAATTAGCTGCAGGAAAGATTTAACAAATAGACAGAGAACAAAGATTAAAATTGAACTTCTAAAGATAAAAATTACAATATCTGCTATGAAAGATATCCTGGAAGTGATTAACTTCTGATTAGATGTTGCAGGAAAAAGGATTAATTAGCTTGAAGACACAACAATAGAAAACATCCACAATGAAACACAGGAAAAAATAAAGATGGAGAAAAAGGAATAGAATATTGGTGAACTGACTGACAGACAACTCAAGTAGCAAACTATGCAATGTAAATAAAGTCCCTGAAGGAGAGGAGAAAGAGACAGAAAAAATCTTAAAGATATAATGCCTAATTTTTTTCCAAATTTATTCAAAATTGTAAACCCACAAATCCAAGAAGCTCAAGGAAACTCAAACACAAGAAGCATGAAGAAAACTACACTAAGGCATACAGTAATCAAATTGCTTCAAATCAGTGACAGACAAAAATTTAAAAGATGCTAAAGGTGGGGGCTGGAGGATGGCACGCTATACACAGAAGACTTCTTCTTGAAATTCTTTACTCATCCATAAAAAATTGTGAGAAATAAAGGCACATCCCCCACAATAAACCTTTTAAAAATCTAAAAAAAAAGCACAATGAATGATTTTGCAGAAATTCAAAAGCTGAAAGAATATATATATATATATCAGCAGACCTGCAATACAAGACATTGTAAA
>NW_012139413.1:10606544-10606935 GCF_000956105.1 Propithecus coquereli
AGGAATGAAAGAGGGAACACGATTAAAGATCTTACAGATATTAAAATGAAAAGAGACTATTATAAGGAACTTTATGTGAATAAATTCAATAATTTAGATGCAATGGACAAATTCTTTGAAAGACTGAAATTACCATTATTTTACCATATGTCTAATAAAATCTTATCACAAAGAAAACTCTATGTCCTGATAGTTCCTTTGATGAATTCTACCAAATATTTAAGGAGTAAATGTTATAAATTTGTTATAAAGTTTTCCTAACTTTTCCAGATCATTTCTCAGTTAATTTTATGAGGCCAGAATTAGCTCATGTCAAAACCAGACAAGAGAAACAAATTATAGGATAACATTTCTCATGTATGCAGATGAAATATTCTCAACAAAAGTTTAG
>NW_012139413.1:10607753-10608123 GCF_000956105.1 Propithecus coquereli
AAACTTCAAGACTTACTATAAAGCAGCAAGCATTAAAATATGATACTGCTGTAAATATTAGAGACCTGTATATCTCTAGAAATAATCCAGAAAAAAATCCAGAAATAGGCATACTTACATCTTTCATCAATTGGCTTCAAGCAAAGAGGAACGGTAAATTAATGAAGAAATAATAATTTATATAAAACATCTGGTACAGTGTTTGTCATCTAAGTGATAGATGCTATTACTATTATTATTCTAATCATGGTAAGTATTACAGTAGTGTTTATAGCCTATGCTTTTGAACCAGGGTGCCTGTGTTTGAATCCTGGTTCTACTGCTCACTAGTTCTATGATCTAGCCTTAGTTTCCTCATCTGTTAAATGAG
>NW_012139413.1:10617776-10618121 GCF_000956105.1 Propithecus coquereli
AAGTGGAGTTTATTCATGGAATGCAAGGTTAGTTTAACATTCAAAATAATCAGTTCAATTAACCATATTAACAAACAAATTTTAAAAATCATATGATCAACATCAATAGAGCTATAAAAAACATTTGAAGATATTCAATATCTTTTTGTGGTTGAAAAAAATATCTCTCTAGTGATCTTCCTCAATCTGATAAAGTCCATCTATAATAAAAAAACTACAGGTGACATCATATTTTAATGGTAAATACAGAATACATTTCTCCTAAGATCAGAATTAGGGAAAAATGTCCACTCTTCCCATTTTTATCTAATTTTGTAATGAAAATACTAGCGTGTGTGATAAGGC
>NW_012139413.1:10618354-10619971 GCF_000956105.1 Propithecus coquereli
TTATGATTTATTACTTTATGACAAGGAAGGCAAATTCCCACTTTGAACAAGGATTTCCCAAATAGGCGGAATATCCCACAAATACAATCTCATCTCTCCATAATAAAAAACTTGGAACCATAAGCACAGAATAAAGTTATTTTAAATTCTTAATCACAAATCATTCATTTGTATATAAAAAATACTTGATTTCTTACTGCGCCCAGAATTCTTCTAAGTTCTGGCAAAAGAGCAGTCAACAAAATAATGAGAAGTCTCTACCCTCATGGAGCTTCTTTCTATTTGGGAAGTTATACATATTTAAAAAATAAAAAGCATAATATGTGTAATATATTAGATAGTGATAAGTGCTAAGGAGAAAAAGAATAAAGCAAGAAAACAGGGTATGAATTTTTAAGAAAGTGTTATATTTTTCTCCAATAGTTCCTGAAACTATTTATATAATCCCATTGAATTTTGATTTTCCTAGCCCAAAACAATTCTAATATAATCATCATGTTAATAACTTTAGAAGATTAAATAAGAATATGTTAAAAACACACCAACCAGTACTTGGTACCAAATACATGACCAATAAATTAAAACTGATGTTATTTTATGACCATAGTGAATACTTTATAATTTATTCTAGTTTGATCTAATTAATTTTACACTTATGAGACAAATCTCTAACTTTCCTTATAGATTGATTTTACAAAAAAACGTAAGTTTTCATATTTACCCAATATTTACTATCAGCCAGGTCTACTCATTTGCAGGGATAATACATTTGATAGGTCAATAACTGCCCATGAGTGGCATTCAGCATCTCCTGGAAAGCTGCATTCAACAGTAATTTGAATCTCATTCCATATTTCTCCAAATTTTATCTGCTTTCTAGTGCAAGTCAGAAAATTAATTACAGTTAATATGACATTACTTCTAAATTACATGCATAGGATAATACTCTAATATCACAAAACCTCTCCTTACTCTTAGATAATTATATCTCGGATTTCCCCCAAGATAATTTCATAGGCGCTTACAGTTCCTATTGTGCTGAGCCACCTGCTGCCCTTCACTGCTGTCTAGTGCTGTAAAGTGATTGAAGAACTTCACCTCTCATGACTGTTTCCATCAGCCACCCTCATGAGAATAGATACGGCTAAGCAAAGATGGCTACCTCAGCTTTTTTGTGGTTAGGGTTTACTTGAATTCCTTTTCCCAAACTTTCACGCTTTACTTTTATTAGTCTTCATATTTTAGATGTGTTCTACAAAAGAACAAGAAGTTGGATTTTTAAATGTAGTATCTAAATATATATTGATTGATGTATATGGATTTACTTCTATCACCTTATTCTTGCTTTCTATTCCTTAAGATTTTCCTGCTTATTTTTTCCCTCTGCTTCGTATCTTATTTTGTGCTAACACAGAATTGGGATTTTTCTAATTCAATTTTTATACTCCTCTGCTTTGGAAGAATAATTCTATTTGTGTGTGGGGGGCTAAACTTTGAAATTTTAATATACATGCCTAATTTAAAGGTCAATGTAATCAAATTCTTTACCCTCCTTCCAAACAACTTAAGGACTCTAAAATATTTTAACTTCTCCTAGCTTACATGCTATTATTATCA
>NW_012139413.1:10621846-10623666 GCF_000956105.1 Propithecus coquereli
AGAATCCTTCAAGAGTAGGCTTAATCTCTAATGTGATCCCATTTTCTTCCTGGCCTTACAGAAATGTCTTTTCACGGGAGCCGCCATTCATTAATTAATATTTCATAAATTTCCTCTGTAACTTTGTATGTTTTGTGGACAGAGGATTTAAGGATCTTTAATCAGCAGCTTGTGAAATCTGTGAAATACAAACACACCTCCTTTCATTGCACTTTGCTTTATTGTGCTTTCCAGATACTGCGTTTCGTTTTTTTTTTTTATAAACTAAACATTTATTTTATTCCTGTATTGAGGAAATCTATCAACACTATTTTTTCTGTGGCATCTACTCACTTCATGTTTTTCTGTGTCATATTTTGGTAATTCTCACAATATTTCAAGCATTTTCATCATTATTATATCTGTTATGGTGATCCATGATCAGTGATCTTTGATGTTACTATTTTAATTGTTTGGGGTTGGAATGAACTGCTCCCATACAAAACGGTGAAATTAATTGATTAATGTTTTGTGTGCTCTGACTGCTCCACCTATACTGGTCATTGCCCTGTTTATCTTTCTTTCCACTGTCCTCTCTATTCCCTGAGACACAACAATGCTGATATTAGGCCAATCAATAACTCTACAATGGCCTCGAAGTGCTCAAGTGAAAGGAAGGTCACATATCTTACACTTTAAATCAAAAACTAGAAAGATTAAGCTCAGTGAGAAAGGCACGTCAAAAGTCAAGATAGGCCAAAGCTAGGCCCCTTGCATCAAACAGTTAGCCTAACGGTGAATGCAAAGGAAAAGTTCTTAAAGAAAATTAAAAGTGCTACTCCAGTGAACACACGAATGATAAGAAATTTAAGCAGCTCTGTTGCTGAGAAAGTTTTAGTAGTCAGGATAGAAGATCAAAGCAGCCATAACATGTCCTTAAGCCAAAACCTAATCCTGAGAAAGGCCCTAACTCACTTCAATTCTGTGAAGGCTGAGAGAGGTGATGGAGCTGCAGAAAAAGTTTGAAGCTAGCCGAGGTTGGTCCATGAGGTTTAAAGAAAGAAGCCATCTCCATAACATAAAAATGGAAGGTGAAGCAGAAAGTGACAATGTGGAAGCTGCAGAAAGTGACAATGTGGAAGCTGCAGAAAGCTATCCAGAAAATCTGGCTAAGATCATTAAGGAAGCTGGCTACACTAAACAACGTGTTAGTTATTGCAGACAAACCAGGCTTTCATTGGAAAAAGTGACATCTAGGATATTCATACATAGAGAGGAGAAGTCAATGTCTGGTATCAAAGCTTCAAAAAACAGGTTGACTCTCTTGCTGGGGGCTAATAAAGTTGGTGATTTTAAGTTGAAGCTAATTCTCATTTACTATTCCCAAAATCTTGGGCCCTTCAGAATTATGCTAAATCACTCTGTCTGTGATCTATAAATGAAGAAACAAAGCCTGGATGACAGCACATGTGTTCATAGAATGGTTGGTTGAATATTTTAAGCCCATTGTTGAGAACTTCTGCTCTGAATAAAAAAGATTCCTTTCAAAATATTACTGATAATTGACATGCACCTGGTCACACAAAAGCTCTGATGCAGATGCACAAGGAAATTAATGTTGTTTTCATTCCTGCTAACACAACATCCATCCTGCAGCCCATGGATCAAGAAGTAATATTAATTTTTAAGTCTCATTATTTAAGAAATACATTTCTGAAGCATGGCGGTGTCCTGGTGGTGCAGGGCCGTAGCAAGCAGACTTGGCCATGCTGCGCGATTTGAGCGGCCTGGGCATCGGCCCTTATGCCTGCCCCCAGCCCTGCTGCTGCTCCGCGCATGCA
>NW_012139413.1:10627237-10629104 GCF_000956105.1 Propithecus coquereli
TAAGCCTATTTACTAAAGTGGTTTCTTTATTGACTGATACATCATTTTTTTTAGAGGACAGCAGAAAGGAAGAGAACCTCAAATGTTTTTCAGGTTCACTTAATACTGAATTTATTCTTAATGTTACAGGAAGATAACAGAGTTAATTATAATGTTTGCATTATGGCACATCATCATCACTAGTTGATACAAAGCCTTGTCTTGTTTATATATCTATCTAAATATCATCTATCTATCTATCAATCTATCCATTTTATCCCTATTCTGCACTCCCATTCCACAAGCTCAATTTAGCCAATGATTTTAAATTGTTTCATATATATGGCTTTATTCTTTGCCTTCTTAAAATATGTACATTGATATCTTGAATGGATTCTTTTAAATTAACTTTTGTGATATTTTGTTATACACTTAAGTCTTTCACTTCTTTTCATTCAGCTATATGTATGAAGACCAGGATTGTTGTTATGTGCACATATTTGCCATTTCCAAATACCGCATGCTACTCTATTTTGTTTTGTAGCTACCATATCTTGCCTTACCTAGCTACTGTAAATAATTATTTACATATTTGGAGCTAATGACAAAACCACAAAAGGTTCTATTTACCTAGTGTATCTTCATGAAATGAAATGCATCATTAGGAAAGTCTCAAACAATTGTCTTAAAGTGCTTTACTTGGCTGAATTTGGTTTAAGATACTTTTCAACCAACTCAAATATCTAGCCTTCTTCTTAAATAAGAAGGATGAGTAATTTATTTTTTATATTGGAAAAAAAAATTCTTACATTCATGTGTCTATGTGTACATGCACTCAAGTTTCTTTTCAAAAGAACAAAAGGATCTGGAGAGAATTTCTCTTGCTGTGAAGGACAAAAACTCAAGATAGTATACTCTGACACAAAGTGCATTGCTTTGCCAATCTCTAAAATGTCACTTCATGGGCAGCCTGCTGGGCTCGGCGCAGAGCCATGGTGCCAAGACTGCTAATAAAAAAGAATAAAGGTTAATGAAGGCATTGGGTTATTTATTATCTTGAATAAAATAGCCTAGGTTTTATCTGGATGGCTTGTTCAAGGCATAAGATCTTGCCTTTGATTTTTAACATTGTATTATTCTTTTCTGCAGGCTTTGAATTTTAATGTTTTTGCTAGGATACAGTCTTACCATGTTTATTAGATATGCAACTTTATTACAAAAATAAATGGAGATATTATAGATATTGAAATATGATGGCTGACATGAATAAAAAATAAAAGAATAAATCCTTCAGAAAACTCACTTTGCAATTCAGTAAGAGAAAATTTGACATTCAGCACATCTTTTGTTGCTCATGAACAACTTGCTGAAAATAAATCCAAACATTTAATTGTGGCATATTGACATAGGAAAACTGACCTTTTATAAAGAACATATCATGTTTTAGTTGCACACTTCAGCTTTGAGTTTAGGCACTGCAATTTCATTTAAAAGGAAACAAACACTACAATAAAACTAGTCTTTCTGTCAACTGACAAAATGTAGCAGACCAGAAGTATGTCATCCTCCACAGCCAGGATCTGATCTTAAAGATTTTAAGTCAGCTGAGAGTGAGTACACAAGCTATTTAGCTCTCCACTGGTAATTCCAAACATATCAAATGTGCGAGATAATCAAAGTGGTTTAGTTCTGTGCTCCAGTCTAGAATCAGAATCTAAGTTTAAAATATACACTGAAACATTATCTTTGCTGTGACAGCATCTGTAGCTGTGTATAATCATCTCTAACACTGTAGATTTATTCTCAAATAAGTACTAAGTATTAATATGAGGCCATCTTTCAAGTGACCACTAGCCATTTCTATATTCCCCACCCCATCCTGTCATAT
>NW_012139413.1:10630594-10631473 GCF_000956105.1 Propithecus coquereli
TTCCATAGAGCAAATTCTTATAATGATTGGCCTGTTTGAAAAGATTGTCATTTATGGCATATGAAATATCACTATTATTCAGGTAAATTACCAGAGCTAGTCTGGTTAGGGTTCAGAGAATGAAATCTTTTAATACCATTTAAATGATGCCCTAAAAACATGATCTTGGCTTTTCCACATCTAGTTTTGTGACCTTGGTCAACATATTTAATTCCCCAAGCTTTAGCTGCCGCATTAAAAATATTATTTAAGTAACACTAATAAAATCAGTAGTAGTAGTAGTAGTAACAGTACTAGTAGTGATGAAGGTAATATCTATCTCACAGGGTTATTATGGGCATGAAAAGTTAAATACAATGGCATAGGGTCTTGTACATTGTGAATACTCAAGAAAATTAGCTACTTTTTTGAAAAGGGATGAAATAAAACATTTTTCACAATATATATTGCTTGAATTGACAATTTTGATTGACGGATAGTCTACCAAGAGAAAAGTATGTTTTTTTTTACTTTGACATTTTATTCCCTTGCTTAAATCTATAAAGAGTTTAATAACATTTGTCTGACACCAGGAAAATAAAACCCAAATGACTTAGGCCAGTTTTAACAGATGTAGCTAATGTAAAACCATCTTTGGGATGAAATAAAACATTTTTCACAATATGTATTGCTTGAATTGACAATTTTGATTGACTGATAGTCTCCCAAGAAAAAAGTATGTTTTTTTTCACTTTGACATTTTGTTCCCTTGCTTAAATCTATAAAGAGTTTAATAACATTTGTCTGACACCAGGAAAATAAAATCCAAATGACTTAGGCCAGTTTTAACAGATGTAGCTAATGTCAAACCATCTTTGTCTTTCTATAATAAATTTTTTT
>NW_012139413.1:10633613-10635079 GCF_000956105.1 Propithecus coquereli
TCCTTGACAAGGCCCTGATAAGTAGGTGAGTCATGTGTGTTCAAGAAACAGGAATAAAAGGCAAATTTTGAAAAATAGTGAGAGAAGGGAAGTGCAGATTAGAATAATTCAATGAAAAAGGCAGGATCTAGATCTTGTAGAAACTTGTATGCTGTAACTGTAATGTGGTTTTATTTGTGCAATAAGAATCAAAAGGAGAGTTTAAGCAGAAGAGTGACATAATCAGGTTTATATATTATATGCTCATCAAAGATATTGATGAAAAGTACTAGCCTATGAGTCAGAATATTGAATTCATGACTCAGGTCTTCCATAAAACAGTTATATAACCTTGAATAAAATGAGCAAACTTTTCTGAACTTCGGTTTTCTACAATATAACAGAAAATCAGCAAATAAAAACAACAGTGAGATAAACACCTTATATCTATTAGGATGTCTATTATTTTAAAAACACAGAAAATAGCCAGGTGTTGATGAGAATATAAAGAAATTTGAACCCATGTACACTGCTGGTGAGAATGAAAAATATATGGCAGTTTTATACAAAAAATAAACATAGAATTTCCATATGATCCAGAAATTGCACCTCTGAGTATATACCCAGAATAATTGAAAGTAGGGTCTTAAAAGGATTTGTACACCAATGTCCATAGCAGCATTATTCACAATAGCCAAAAGGCAGAAGCACATCAGTGTTCATGAATGAATGTATAAATAAGATGTGGTGTATACAAACAATGGAATATTAGCCAGTCTTAAAAAGGAAGAAAATGCTGACACATGCTACAAAATAGATGAACCTTGATGACATTAGACTAAGTGAGGTACCTAGAATAGCCAAACACAGAGATAGAAAATAGAATGGTGGCTTCCAGGGCCTGAGGGGAGAGGGAATTGGGGAATTGTTCAATGGGTACAGAGTTTCACTTTTGCAAGATGAAAAGAGTTCTAGAGATTGTTTGCACAACAATGCAAATGTGCTTAATGCTGCTAAACTGTACACTTAAAAATGGTTAAGATGGTAAATTTTATGTTATGTGTATTTTATCACAATTAAAAATAAAAAATCGACAGTATCTACTATAGTTGATTTATTTAGCAAACAAGAAAAGTTTTCCTATTGTGGTTCAGACGTGATATCAAACTCCATAGATATCAATACAAAAGAAATAATCTCTGCCCTCAAACAGCCAAGAGAATAACAAATTATATCCCTATGTCAGTTTTAAAGCATGTGATAAAAGCTAAAATCATCTATGAAAGCAAAATGGAAGTATTGTTGGTGTCAAAATAGATTTCAGAATTTCCAGTTTCAGGAATGGTTACAATACCATTTAGGGGTGCTTTATGTGGTGCTTGGAGTATACCCCTTAGCGTATAACCCTGTAAGGGATAAGGATGCCATTCCAAAGGTCTAGAAAGTAAGACTAGGAGACAAAATGTCATGAAGATACGGATTAAATT
>NW_012139413.1:10635924-10641372 GCF_000956105.1 Propithecus coquereli
TAGTTGTATCATTATGCATTCCCGCAAGCAGTACATGAATTCCACTTGCTCCATTTTTTCACCAACACTTGAAATGATCAGTCTTTTAATCTTAGCCATTCTAGTAGGTATGTAGTTATATTTCATTGTAGTTTTAATTTGTATTTCTGTAAAAAATAAAGAATGTTGAGCGTTCTTCCATGTAGTTATTTGTACTTAGTATATTTTCTTTAATATAGTGTGTGTTACAATATTTTGTTCATTTTTAGGTTTATTTTATTGAGGCTTGAGTGTACTGTATTTATTTTGCCATAACCTAGGAGGGCATGATTTGCACTAATAAAAATTAAGAGCAATTTAGGGCACTACAACTGTGATATCATGACAGTTGGTTTCTGACAGGGAGATGTACTGGGGGAGTTAACCACTACAGCTGCCCTTTTGTAGCTGGTACACCCAAATAAAATTCAGGACTCAACAGAGTTTGTGAAATTCCAGAGGACTGCATGAGCTGTAAAATATACAATCATTCCTAAAACTGTGAGAAATAAGCTACTACTTCTCACAGACTAAGTCACTATCAGGAAGCTCAGAGACAGGTAGAGATTTGGGGCTTTTGGTGAAATTATATTTCTCTTCCAGAGATCTTGTTGGTCCAATGAACAAAGTTACCAGAAAGAAATCCGAATTTGAATGGGAGGATGCCTGTTTAGAAAACATGCTTTAAAATATCCCCAAGGGCCGGAGCACAGATGGCCTTACCTAGTCCTCATTAGTACTTGATTGCTCAGATGATAACTAGACATGTCAGAAAATAAAATATACTCAGACTGGAGTTTTGGGCAGGAATTGAAGAAGGCTGCTCAGCAGAAACCTCTCAAGTTTTGATCTACAAATGTGCCTGATACAACTACTCACTATAGCTCATTTAAAAGAAAATCACTAGCTTGTTACGGGGCAATAATCAAAACTACCTTTACCATGGAAGGGCATCAGATGACTCTGAGGCCAGAAATATCAATTGCACTAAGAAGAAATATGTCAGAATAGAATAGAGAAGGAAAGCCCAAGAAAGTTTTCTAATAAAATGAAAGTGGTATATTCAAAACCATACTGGGTGGGGGTGGCAGGATTCAGGGAGAGCAGAGTGCATACACAAGCTGGTTGCTTCACTGGCTGTAGGGCCATTGTTTTATTTTGACTAGAAAACTACACAACACACGTACACATTATAATACAAAAAATGTATTTCAGACATTTTGAAAATTCTAAAATATAATAATACATGTATATGGTACAGGCTGAATGCTTATTTCAGACAGCTCTGATCTATTATAAAAGCATATAGTCTTTATACGTAGCACTTGCTTAGGTAGATGTTTCTATGTGTTGATATAAATCATTTGATAGAACATTAATCTCACTTCAAGAGATGAAATTGAAAACCTGGCCTAGCTATTGACTGCAGACACAGACTGTAAAAGGAGGTAGTCTAGCTACCTCAAATTAGATCCACTCCTGCTTTTCCCTTCAAGAGCTTCAGCCACCAGTGGTTTGTATGAGTAGCTATAGTTCATATTAGTAACTATTTATCAATTGAGAATTTAAAAGTATTTTTTTAAATGTAGTAAAATGGAAGTCTCAACCATGAGAGGCAGAGTAAAAATTTACACAATTCGTAGTTGCCCATGATAAAAGAGGTGAAAGAACTATGCTAAGTAAAAGTTGGACTCTGCCACTACATTTTAGAAATGTGTGTCATCAAAAGTGATGACTCCACTTTTCCTTAAAGAAACTGACAAAGACAATGAAATGAATGGGGAAAAGTCCATCTAAATTACATGTTCATATAGCTAAGCAACACCAAAACAAACCAAACTAAATGAAAACAGACCAGCAGGAAAGAATGGGCAGTCAAGTGTTAGACTAACAGTGACAGCCCCTCACGAGAGGGTCCGCCTAGAATTGGAAAGGCCATAGCGAGAGTAAGAGTGAAGTGGGAAGATCACCAAAGCAATGAAGAAAAGGAATGGACACTCTCTAAGAGATGCCCAGATTTCAAAAGTATCAAAAATCGCCTTCTGATAAATGCTTATATGATAGTAATGGTATTGTTTTTGTAATTTCCACAAGTCCTCTAAAAAAAAAAAAAATGAATGGAGCAACCGGCATAGCAGAAAAAAAAGCTGGAAATAATATTTTCAATAAAAGCAGTGTTCTTATGAATCCTGGAGACTAGGGAAAACCACCCCAATAGCAGCTGTGTGTGGGAGCAAACGGAGGAAAGAAAAAGGGACTTCTATTAATCTGAAGTACTTACCACTCCAACAATGTCTCTGCACTTGGAGTGAAGAAGTTGGCTAATGGATCTAAGAATGGCAACCCAAACTGGTAGGTAAGTACATGCGTCCCTGGGAAAGACTAATCATGAGGGTGACCTGGAGCTTTATAGCCACTGAAATACTCAATAAAAAGACAGATATCCATGCTGAGATAAAGCAACTAGATACAACACAAAGTGATTAAAGAATAGAACAGATTTGGGATAAAAGGAAGGAAAGTTTCTGATACTATTTGAAGACAAGATGACAACAAGCACTTGCAAAAATTCTGGTAATATGATTGAGAGACTAATTTTTCAATACGTGGTTGTAACATCGCAGGTTGGGTTCACCTGGAAGCAGGCGCTGAGATGGAGTTTAGCACACTGATGCTTCTCAAGGAGTGCCTCTGGAATCAATACTTGTGAAATGGGGGAAGGAAGGGAAGAAGGCAGGATTGGTTGGGCACTGGGAGCTATCTAGCTGCAATGCGAGCACAAGGATAGCCTCAGTGGCCCACACTGGGAGCTCTGGACACAGAATCGTCCTTTGGGATTGTTCTGAGTTGGGCTTTAACTCCCACTTTTGTCCTCTTTTGTTGTGGATCACTACAGGAGGGGGAGTGAATACAGACAAAGTGGTTTTCTGTAGCTGAGGAAATTCCTGAAGAGGTTGATACCTCAGGGCTTCCTCACTACAGCACCCCCGGAAGTTGCAGCAACAATATTTTCTTCACACCCCAAAGAGGTAGCCCTGGAACCATAAAATGAGAAATGCTTTACTGGCTTATATCCCTAAAAGTGCAAAAAACTTACCTCACTTAGACATGAAGAATAGAAAAGTATTTTATTATATTTAAACCCAAAATAAGATACCATAGGAATGAAAGAGGATAATGAGAATCAAATACCTGTAGAAAATGGAGACATACAAAAAAAAAAGTGCCACAATGCAGAGAAAACCTATAAACTAGCATACCTATGGGAGTAAACAGAGATTATGAAAAAATAGAATCTATGGTAGAACCAAATAAATCAAAATTGGAAAAAATAAGAAATGAAGAGAACATGAAAAATAGTTTTAAAACCCTCAGGAAATAATTATAAATAAAATTTAATAATCAGAAAAAAGATTAAAAGTAACATAAGAGTAAATAAACATGGCAGGAAATACTCTTGTTGAAATAGATGAAAGCTAAAGAAAAAAATTTAAATCAGATATTAAAAGAAGACTTAAAGGATTCTTCAATACTGAAGTAATGATAGAATTAGAATTTTATTACATCTAATGAAACAATGGAACTATACCAGGCATTCTCAAAATGTGATCTGACAACTTCTGGTGATCCCCAAATTTTTTCAGTGGATCCATGACTTCCTCTATTTTCCAATTTTGTATCTGTATGAGGCTAGACTTTCTCCATACACTTTAACAACAAAACAAAACAAAACAACACATTGCAACCAACAGATTGAATGCAGAAACAGATATGAGGATTTACTTATATTCAAACAGACATTAAAGAATCTTACAAAAATGTAAAATGATGCTACTTTTCTCCCTTTTTTGTTTTGGGAAATATAATATATTGAATCCTCCTTTGTAGCTATGAAAATCCTAGATGGCATCTTCTTCCCATAGAAGGCTGCTTTGTCTACGTTAAAAATCTATTGCTTAGTGCAGCCACCTTTGTCAATTATCTTAGCTAGATCTTTTGGATAACTTGCTACAGCGTCTACATTAGGACTTGCTGCTTTACCTTGCACTTTTATGTTATAAAGACAGCTTCTTTTCTTAAATCTCATGAACCATCCATCCTCTGCTGCAGCTTCCCTACACCTCTAAGCCTTTATAGAATTAAATAGAGTTAGGACCTTGCCCTGAGTTAGGCTTTAGTTTAGGGAAATGTTGTGGCTTATTTGATCTTCTATTGAGACCACTAAAACTTTCTCCATATCAGGATTAAGGCTGTTTTACTTTCTTAATATGTGCTCACTGGAGTAGCACTTTTAGTTTCCTTCAAGAACTTTTACTTTGCTTTTATATTTTGGCTAACTATCTCTCTCAAGAGTCCTAGCTTTCAGCCTATCTCAGCTTTTGACATGCCCTTTTCACTCAGCTTAATCATTTCTAGCTTTTAAAATTTAAAGTGAGAGATGTGTTACTCTTCATTTCATCTGAACAGTTAGAGGTCTTTGTAGGGTTATTAATTGGCCTAATTTCACCATTGTTGTGTCTCAAGGAACAGGGAAGCCCGAGGAGAGAAAGAAGGGAAAATTGGCCAGTAGAACAGTCAGAACATACAGAACATTTATTATTAAGTTCACCATCTTATGTGGGTACAGTTTATGGTACCCCAAATCAATTACGACAGTAAGAGTCATTGAACATAGACAACCATATCAGATATAATAATAATGAAAAAGTCTGAAATATTGTGAGAATTGCCAAAATCTGACAGAGACACAAAATGACCACACACTGTGGGAAAAATGGCACTGATAGACTTGCTCAACACAGGGTTGCCACAAAACATCAATTTGAAAAAAAAAACACAATATCTGTGAAGTGAAATAAAGTGAAGTACAATAAAATGAAGTATGCCTATATCAGATAAAGAGTTAATATCCAAGCTTTATATAGAATTTATGCAAGTCAGTAGTGGAAAAACAATCCAATTAATAAATGAGAAAAATACCTAAGGAGACCTTTCTCTTAATAAGATATAAAAATGGATGATAAGTATATGAAAAGTTGCTCAATATTATTGAGCATTAGGAAAATGAAAATTGAAACCCCTATGAGACACCACCTCATACCTGTTAAGACGGCTATTATGAAATAGTCAACTGATAACAAATGTTGGTATGGATAGAGAAAGGGAGCTCTTGTACATTGTTGGTGAGAATGTAGATTGGTATAGCTATTATGGAAAACAGTATGGATGTTTCCAAAGAAATTAAAAATAAAACTATCATATGACCCAGTACCTCCTTTTCTGGGCATATATCCAAGTGAAATGAAATCACCACCCTTTAAACATACCTACACTCCCATGCACATTGCAACATTACTCACAAAAGTGAAGATGCAGAAGTGGACAAATGGGTAAAGAAACTGTGCTACATATGTACAGTGAAATATTATT
>NW_012139413.1:10641422-10643220 GCF_000956105.1 Propithecus coquereli
TATTTCAGACAGCTCTGATCTATTATAAAAGCATATAGTCTTTATATGTAGCACTTGCTTAGGTAGATGTTTCTATGTGTTGATATAAATCATTTGATAGAACATTAATCTCACTTCAAGAGATGAAATTGAAAACCTGGCCTAGCTATTGACTGCAGACACAGACTGTAAAAGGAGGTAGTCTAGCTACCTCAAATTAGATCCACTCCTGCTTTTCCCTTCAAGAGCTTCAGCCACCAGTGGTTTGTATGAGTAGCTATAGTTCATATTAGTAACTATTTATCAACTGAGAATTTAAAAGTATTTTTTTAAATGTAGTAAAATGGAAGTCTCAACCATGAGAGGCAGAGTAAAAATTTACACAATTCGTAGTTGCCCATGATAAAAGAGGTGAAAGAACTATGCTAAGTAAAAGTTGGACTCTGCCACTACATTTTAGAAATGTGTGTCATCAAAAGTGATGACTCCACTTTTCCTTAAAGAAACTGACAAAGACAATGAAATGAATGGGGAAAAGTCCATCTAAATTACATGTTCATATAGTTAATCAATGCCAAAACAAACCAAACCAAATGAAAACAGACCAGCAGGAAAGAATGGGCAGTCAAGTGTTAGACTAACAATGACAGCCCCTCACCAGAGGGTCCGCCTAGAATTGGAAAGGCCATAGCGAGAGTAAGAGTGAAGTGGGAAGATCACCAAAGCAATGAAGAAAAGGAATGGACACTCTCTAAGAGATGCCCAGATTTCAAAAGTATCAAAAATCGCCTTCTGATAAATGCTTATATGATAGTAATGGTATTGTTTTTGTAATTTCCACAAGTCCTCTAAAAAAAAAAAAAATGAATGGAGCAACCGGCATAGCAGAAAAAAAAGCTGGAAATAATATTTTCAATAAAAGCAGTGTTCTTATGAATCCTGGAGACTAGGGAAAACCACCCCAATAGCAGCTGTGTGTGGGAGCAAACGGAGGAAAGAAAAAGGGACTTCTATTAATCTGAAGTACTTACCACTCCAACAATGTCTCTGCACTTGGAGTGAAGAAGTTGGCTAATGGATCTAAGAATGGCAACCCAAACTGGTAGGTAAGTACATGCGTCCCTGGGAAAGACTAATCATGAGGGTGACCTGGAGCTTTATAGCCACTGAAATACTCAATAAAAAGACAGATATCCATGCTGAGATAAAACAACTAGAAACAACACAAAGTGATTAAAGAATAGAACAGATTTGGGATAAAAGGAAGGAAAGTTTCTGATACTATTTGAAGACAAGATGACAACAAGCACTTGCAAAAATTCTGGTAATATGATTGAGAGACTAATTTTTCAATACGTGGTTGTAACATCGCAGGTTGGGTTCACCTGGAAGCAGGCGCTGAGATGGAGTTTAGCACACTGATGCTTCTCAAGGAGTGCCTCTGGAATCAATACTTGTGAAATGGGGGAAGGAAGGGAAGAAGGCAGGATTGGTTGGGCACTGGGAGCTATCTAGCTGCAATGCGAGCACAAGGATAGCCTCAGTGGCCCACACTGGGAGCTCTGGACACAGAATCATCCTTTGGGATTGTTCTGAGTTGGGCTTTAACTCCCACTTTTGTCCTCTTTTGTTGTGGATCACTACAGGAGGGGGAGTGAATACAGACAAAGTGGTTTTCTGTAGCTGAGGAAATTCCTGAAGAGGTTGATACCTCAGGGCTTCCTCACTACAGCACCCCCGGAAGTTGCAGCAACAATATTTTCTTCACACCCCAAAGAGGTAGCCCTGGAACCATAAAATGAGAAATGCTTTACTGGCT
>NW_012139413.1:10646025-10647599 GCF_000956105.1 Propithecus coquereli
GTCTATTTCATTCAAGATATTGGTGAAGGAGTAGGATGTGGTAAGGCTAAGATTGTCAACCCTGGGTGCACATTAGTCATTTGTGGGGGCCTAACATACTACCAATGCTTCAGTCTCAGCTTCCAGAAAGTCTTTGTTAACTAGCCTCTGAAGGCAATGAACCATGTATTAGTATTTCAATGTGCAGTTGGGTTGATAGCTAAAGCAATATTCAATTCTTTTTTTTAAGTCATAAATATTTCCTTAACCTGTTATTAATTTATGCTTCCGAATATCCATTTTATTTGGCAATTAGACATCCTTATGAACTTTTGATAAAAATCATGTATATTTTAATATTTTAGCCTCTATGTATTAAAAAATTATCACAATGTTTCAATTAATTCATATGGTAGTCTGGAACTGAGTATGTCACTAACACCTATCTCAAAAATTTACTGTGTATCATGTCATTGTTTTTCTGTGAATGCTTTTAGTACTGGAAGAATGGAACAGCCCACAATAGAGCCTCATCCATTTTATATTACACATTGTTATAACTGGGTTGTGGTATAGTGAATTATGGCTGAAATCTATACTAATATGTACTGTATTTTATTTAGTTTGGCAGGCCATGGCAGCATATTTTTAGGTATTCAGTTGAAATACAGTTTAACTTTTAAAAACATCACTATATTAAACTAAATGTCCTATTCCCCAAATAGGACATTTCCTTTTCCAAAAAACTATTAAAGGCAATCAGAATTTTATGTTTTTATGTAATTTTATATGGTCCCTATTATTATGCTTATGTCAAAATTAGGACATGAAATAAATATTTCTGTTTCTAACAGTGTTTTAAATTTCACTCATATTTAAACTCCAGCAGCAAATTGTTTATATTTATTATTAACCAACTATGAACTATAATTGGATGCTCCAGTAGCAGCACAAAAGATGGCTGATTCAATCTTTATAACTTGTATTCCTTGTCACAGATATCCTTTCTTAACAGAATACGTAACCAAATTGAGACTATCAATAACAGTTTCACCTCACTCACAAGTTTGGAAATGTCAATGATGTGTACTCTAATCTCTAAGAACAAACTCAGGGCTCCTTCCCCATTCCAGTCTTAAAGAAGACATACTCTGTCAATGAAAATATAGGGTGCTCTAGGCCACAGGGATGGCTACTCTTAAAGAACTCAGGCTTTCATTAAAACGAAGAAAGGCAAAGTCCTCGGAAAATGTTATCTTGGAAATAATGTGATTATAATCAGTTCCTACTGAGTGACATACAAGATTAGTTTATAAAAGTTCTTAAGGCGTTTGATATGGTTTCTTATTGGCCCTATTGCATTAGTCTATGTATGGAAATGATAGCAATACTCGTGTCAGTGGCCTCACATAAAAGCACAGGCAGGCCTTGAGCAAGAAAAAAAGCTCTGGCTGACCATTAGTTCAACTTGTAAATATCATTCTTTCCAAAACATTTTACTTAGAAATGGTCATGTGACTTTTCTCATTGTTTTCAGGCAAGAGGAAATAGCAACATTTAAAGATAAATCCTGAAAAGCAGCCAATCTTTCCTCA
>NW_012139413.1:10647649-10648219 GCF_000956105.1 Propithecus coquereli
ACAAGCTAAAAATTTGCAAAGAATTATACTAAAATAAATGGGAAAAAAGTATTTTAGGAAATTGTGATCCCATCGAAAGATATGAAATTCATTCCTAGGTGCTTAGATGCACACCTTTTCCCCCAATGACTTTATTAATAGAGACTGTGGAAGCAAAATAATTTTACTGTTAATACATGAAACAGATGGTGGCTGTCTATTGTGCTTAGTTTTAACAAATTCTTCTCCTGTCTCTGGGCATAAATTTGTTCAGCTAGTTCAATGCCCAAATCCTAACTTAAAAAAAAGAAAAAACGAGTAAAACATAAAATTAAAATTTCAAATAAAATTTGCAAAATTAACATTGAGCAGTTAGTTCTTACTCATGGAAGTGAAACAAATTCCTCTTTGAGGAAGACCTTTCCATGGAAAACCACCATAATGGCCTTTTGGCTTTGCATTCATAATTTCAGAAGTATAAATGTAAAGCAACCTAATAAACAAAGTTTTGCACTGTGAAAAAGTCTTTTTGTATTGTAATTTAGTATATATTTCAGAAGAGCCGAACACAAACAGACCTTGTTTCTTTGG
>NW_012139413.1:10648269-10650107 GCF_000956105.1 Propithecus coquereli
GTACTGACAGCCAGCGCTCTGTCCAGGAGGCAATGAGAAGAGAAAACTGGGGTTTGAGCAGCCCTTTATCTGCCAAGTTCAGTTAGTTGGTGAGAAACAAAAGCTAAAATAGTGATCCCCAGCCTTTATTGTGCCTCCAAATCACCTGGGAAAGTTTGGAAAATACCTATGGTAGGGGCCTAAACCAATGATTCAGATACGGTTGTTCTGGGATATGGTGTAGGCACTGCTATTATTATTTCTTTTAAATCCCAACGTTGCTCTGTATAAAGCTAACCTGTAATACTTTCTCAATGAGGGCTAAAAGGGCTCGTTCACATGTAGTTCTGTTCCATAAGGAATATTCCTGATGGCCTGTCAAGTGTTCCAGTCCTTTCTCAGAAAAAAAAAGTCTCATCAGTGAAGAATGCAACTTATGAAAGCCAAATAATCCAATGATTTTTGTTGAATCAAGTCTCAGTATAAGAAAAGAAAAACAGAAAAAAACAAATTTTAGAAGGTGAAAATTCAAAAGTAAATTACTGTCAAAAAGGATGAAATTTCTGAACTTCTACAGTATGCTGTGATTTTTTAAAAACTAAATGAAGACAGTATACAGGAGCTTAAAAAAGACAGGGCAAGATCACAGAAACAAAGAAATAATAACCATCACCCTTGATTCCGCAATTACACCACTCAAGTCCTTTTCTCCAATCTCAAATTTCCTTTATATCCAGTTCCTTTTCAATTTCAAGATGACTCCTATTGGCTTTAGTGTCCTGCTGACCTATTCACTACTTTTCTAAAAAGCTAATGGTGAATGTTGCGTTTTAAATTTAGGAAGAGCCATTTTCAGACTTGCTATTCAACATGAATGTTTTAAACATTTTGAGTTTTCTGAAGTAAGAACAATTCCAAATTAATGATTCTTTCTTCCTCAAATTGAAAACAACTTTAAATGATATTACAATGCTCACAATATAACCATAACTGCAGAAACACTCACCAACTCAACTGAAATGGCACACAAAAATTCATTTTTAATTGAAACCAACTTGAATATCTAAAAGAGATTCTACAACTATCAAGCTAATAATTAATAACCTATTTGATGAAGTGTTACATTTCTTATTTCTTTTTTAAAATTGTTTTTATTTTCATAGATTTAGTGGATACAGGTGTTTTTTGTTATATGGATGAATTTTATAATGCTGAATTCAGGGCTTTTAGTTCACCTGTCACCAGAATAATGTACATTGTAACTGATAGATAAGTTTTTATCCTTTATCCCCCCTCCCCTCTTCCCCCTTCTTAGTATTCAATGTCCATTACTGCACTTTATGATCATATATACCCTTTGTTTAGTTCCCACTTATAAGTGAGAACATGTGGTATTTTTTGTCCATTCCTGAGATACTTCACTTAGGATAATGGACTCCAGTTCCATCCAAGTTGCTGAAAAAGACATTATTTCATTTCTTTTTGAAGCTGAATAGTACTCCATGGTTTATATATACCACATTTTCTTTATCCACTCATCAGCTGATGGCCACTTAGGTTGGTCCCATAGCTTTGTGATTGTGAATTATGCTGTAATAAACATTCGGGTGCAAGAGTCTTTTTTATACGATGATTTCTTTTCCTTTGGGTAGATACCCAGTAGCGAGATTGCTAGATCAAATGGTAAGTCTATTAATATTTTTAGTTCTTTGAGGAATCTCTGTACTGGAATCTGGTATAGTTTTGAAGAGTATTATTGGGTCAATGTAAGAAAATGTTTATCTCTGCCTTGTCTATCTGGATTTGTCTATTTTTTGATTAATATAGAATATCACTCTTTTGCATATTCGTTTTCCTCA
>NW_012139413.1:10651817-10660784 GCF_000956105.1 Propithecus coquereli
CAGCAGTTTGAGACCAGCCTGGGCAACAAAGCGAGACTCCTGTCTCTACAAAGATATTTCAAAATTTAGTCAGGCCTGGCAGCTTGCACCTGTGGTCCTAGCTACTTGAGAGGCTGAGATGGGAAGATTGCTTAAGTCCAGGAGTTTAAGGTTACAGTGAGCTATGATTGCACCACTGTACTCCAGCCTAGGTGACACAGGGACACTCTGTTTTGAAAAAAAGAAAATTATAAACTTAGAGATGGTATTGCTATAAATTGCTTCAAACTGTTATTGTAGAGTTTTTGTGTGTGTGCATTTGTTGCAGATTGAATTCTCAGTAAACCCACTCTGAGATGGAATTTAGTGTTTAGGGCGTTCACCATGAAGTCTTTGGGATCAACATCTGGAGAAGGGAGGGAAGGAAAGAGAACTGTAGGGAGCAAGAAATCAATTTGCTGCAACCGCTACAGTTTAACCCATGGTGAGGCCTGGAGCTAGAATAACTCTTCAGAATTGTCTCAAGTTGGGCTGAGATGGCCAGGCCTTATACTCTCAATTCAATCAATAACTGGATATGGGATGTTCTAGAAAGGGAAGAGATTTTAAGGGAGGTGGCTGTCTAAGCAAGTCTAATCCTTGTAGTAGATAACAGCTGAAGGCTATTTACTAACAGCAGTTCCAGAAGGTGGGGCAGCAAGTCCATCCTTGAAGGGCACACCAGAGATTTTACCACAGTTCAGCTCGTGCATAATCCAAATTCAGCTCTACATGTTGGTAGATCCATCATCCTGAGGAGAACTTAGCAGAGGAAGGTCAGAGGGACAAATTGTCTGTCCCCTCCACTACCCATTTTAGATTCCCCTTAATATCACTTAGTACTTCTTGCTAGTACCTGGGGGTATAACCGTGCAGCTCTGAGACTCTGGTCACCATGAACTTCTCAGGTCAGGGTGCTGCCAACACTTGTCCATTTATCATCGAAATTGAGCAAGGTAGTCCTAAAGGCACCGAAATAGATTACCTTCATAACAAACATATTTCTTCCTGTCTTTATGTAGAAGCAGCCCTGAACCACATTTTATTTTCACTAATTGGTTTAATATAGATATACTGAGTATATTAAAAATAAAACCAATAGCACCTATCCATATACATTTGAATTAGACGATCTTAAGTTTGAATTCTGTTATTATTTGTTTTATCTAGGACTCCTGGCAAATTACTTAAACCCCTGTGCGTTAATATCATCTTTGTAAAATACCAAAAATAGTACCTACCCCGCAGTTTTGTGGAAGGATTACAGACATTGTAAAATGACCTACAAAAACTGTGACACATAGCAATGCACAAGAAATATCAACTATTCTCACAAAAGTTAATTTTCTACATGACTTATCTTTGCATGCCTATCTGATATATAAGAAAAATGGGAATAGAGTGAGTTAGAAAGTTAAAAATTTGCAATTACATTAGCAGTTTATATAAAGAAGCACTTTGACTATGTAACAATGTCACTTGAACACCACAGAAAGACAGATCTCTTTGATTATTGCTGTTTACCTATTTGTTTTGCTTTCCAATTCTCATTTGCCTCCAGGATAGTTCTCTAAAGACTTGCATTTAGTTATATTGCAAAAAGGTTGGTATGTGGAATAATTTGGTGAGTAGCTTAGAAGACGTGTTTCCCCTTTAGATATAGCCTAATTACCAATAAGTAGAAATAATTTCTATGGCTCATGGTTCATCTCACTTTCATAAAAACCAATACCAATAGTTTTTCAATATATTAAGGACTTACATTTAAATAGTTAACACTTAGTTGATAAATTGACAGGTAGGTACACCTTTTTATTTCACCATTATAAAGGGGGTGAAAGACTGTAATAATGGTACCAGTTGCTCACTTCTCCCTGAATTGACTCTATTTGTCAAGTAACTTTTCTGTGGCTTCCACTGTAAGAGGAGCTTCTTCCCCATCCTTGGATTCTTGGATTAGTCACTTGCTTGTTCTGTCAAGGGATTTTTAGCAGACACATTGCAAGAAGAGGCATATAAAGTGCTTGCACTTCTGCTGTCACCGTAAGAAGAATGTACCTCCTCTGGTGCCTGGTCACAAGAAAAGGATAAGAAACATGGAACCAAACCAAATGCAGCCATGCCAGTCCAGATTAGTGGACCTTTAGCTGCCCTAGGATATGTGATGAACTAAACTGAAACCAGACAATCACCAAACAAAGCTCAGCCTAGATCAGCCAATCCTTATGCTTGTGATTCTCAGCTGATTTGCATGCTCGTGAAAAATAGTAAGTGGTTGCTATTTTGGGTGGCTGTTATCATAGCAAACTTTTCTGAAATTGGTTAATTTTCCATAGGAGGAAAATTTACTTTCATTTTCTTCAGATCTATCATCCATTCATAGAACAATGGTTTATCATCTGACATTAGAAGCTCTGAGCATGATACAAATCTGTGAATAGCAAGAATAACTTATTTTATACTACATGTTCTCACTCATATTTGGGAGCTTAAAAAGTTGTGTTCGTAGCCATAGAGAGGAGAATTGTGATTACTAGAGCCTGGGAAGCAGAAGGGGAGAGCGAAATAGGAAGAGGATGGTTAAGAAATACAAAAGTACAGCTAGATAGGAAGAATAAATTCTAGTGCTCCATAGCACTGTAGGGTGACTAAAGTTAACAATAATTTATTGTATATTCTCAAAAAGATAGAAGGGAGGATTTTGAATGTTCTCAACACAAAGAAATGATAAATGTTTGAGGAGATAAATGTGCTAATTACCCTGAATTGATCAATATACATCGCATACGTGTATCAAAATATCACTCTGTACCACATATGTACAATTATTGTCAATTAAAAAACATAAATTAACAACTAAAAACTTTTTTTAAATGAATAATTCATTTTACCTCAGGAAAATTTGTTAAAATTAGGACAGTGTAAACCAGATTACTATGTAGGTGAAATTTATATGATTAGATTTTTAAATTACGTTAAATAGAAGATAATACATTGGAGCTATAAGTATAGAAGATGTTGGGTAGGTCTGGAGTCAACTTTAGTCACTTCTGCCTTATAAGGTTGTGGTAGTATAGGAAAAATTTCATTCTCTTTATGTTCCACACTCATAGTTTCATAAATTTATAATTTCCTAAATATAGTCTCTTGAATAAGAATCATTTCAAAATGTTGCTTAAATATTCTTTTTGGTAAATAAACTTCAATATCTTGAGAAATTTTCTTTGGCTATACAGAAGCTTTTTAATTTGATCAAGTCCCATTTATTTATTTTTGTTGTTGCTATGATTGGTTTGGAGGGTCTTCTTCATAAATTCTTTGCCTAGACCAATGTATATAAGAGTTTTTCAAACATTTTCTTCTAGAATTCTTATAGTTTCATGCCTTAGGTTTAAGTCTGTTATCCACCATTAGTTGATTTTTGTGAGAGGTGAGAGGTATGGATCCTGTTTCAGTCTTCTACATGTGGCTGTCCAATTTTCCCAGCACCATTGATTGAATAAAGATTCTTTTCCCCAGTGTATGTTTTTGTCTGCTTTGGCAAAGATCAGATGGCTATATGAGGATGGTTTTATGCCTGGGCCCTCAGTCCTGTTCCATTAGTCTATGTCTCTGTTCTTGTGCCAGTACCATGATGTTTTGATTATTATAGCCTTGTAGTATAGCTTGAAATCTGGTAAATTGATGCTTGCCAATTTGTTCTTTTTGCTTAAGGTTGCTTTGGCTATACAGGGTCTTCTTTGGTTTCATACTAAGCATAGAATTATTTTTTTTGTTAGATTTGTGAAAACATGATGTTGGTAAAAAACTATCAATAGAGTGAATAGACAACGTATAGAATGAGAGGCATTATTTGCGTGCTATACATCCAACAGAGGACTAATAGCTAGAATCTATATAGAACTCAGGAAAATCAGCAAAAAAGATCGGACAACCCCATTAAAAAGTGGACAAAGGACATGAGCAGAAACTTTTCAAAAGAAGGTAGACTTATGGCCAAAAATCATATGAAAAAATGCTCAACGTCTCTAATCATCAGGGAAATGCAAATTAAAACTACAACGAAATGTCACTCAACTTCAGTGAGAAGGGCTTTTCTCAAAAAGTCCCAAAACAACAAATCTTTTCATGGATGCAAAGAGATAGGAACACTCTGACACTGCTGGTGGGACTGCAAACTAGTACAACCTCTATGGAAAGTTATATGGAGATACCTCAAAGACCTACCATTTGATCCAATAATCCAACTACTAGGCATCTACCCAAAGGAAAAAAAGACATTCTATAAAAAAGACATCTGCACTAGAATGTTTATAGCAGCACAATTCACAATTGCAAAGATGTGGAAACAATCCAAGTGTGCATCAATACATGAGTGGATTAATAAAATGTGTTGTGTGTATACAATGGAGTATACATGTACTCATTAGTAGTATACTACTCAGTCATAAAAAAGTGGTGATCTAATACCTCTTGTATTATCCCAGATGGAGCTGGAGCCTATTCTACTAAGTGAAGTATCACAAGAATGGAAAAACAAGCACCACATGTACCCACCATCAAATTGATATGAATTGATCAATATTTACATGCACATATGGATGTAACATTTCTTGTGTGTCTGGCAGGTGGGATGGGGGAGGAAGGGATGCATATATTCATGCCTAATGAGTACAGTGAGCACTGTCTGGGTTATGGGCACATTTGTAGCTCTGACTTGGGTGGTGCAAAGGCAATATATGTAACCTAAATGTTTGTATCCCTGTAATATTTTGAAATAAAAAAAATCTTGAGAAATTTATGGTCTCATTGTAAGTATTGATCATGAAACTGTAAATGGTCAACTCATGAAATATGAAATTATAATACACATGGAAAAGGAAATTTCCCTTCCTTTCTTCCAGTCAGTAATGTTATGGTTTTCTGGGTATTAGATAGTGCACATATTTTTAGGGAGAATAAATATGACAATTCTTTGGGAGTAACACTAGTGATGTTACTTCAAGTCTGCAAAGTGTCTGGATAGTCATACCTGTGACTAGAGTAGAAAATTCTGAGCTCAATATTTAATAGAACATCTTCATTCCATTATCAGAGACAATGACATTGGGAAGAAAAATTTAACCTGCAAGTTAAACAAGAGAAGCACAAAAAACTGCCATTTAAATAGAGTCAAGAACTGGAAAATAGGAGGAATAACCAATCAAAAGGAGCAAAAAATACTGAGGTCCATATCCAGGGCCATCTGCCTATGCCCCTGAAGCACCTTAGAGGCAGAAGAGGCACCTAATTCTTAACATTCTTGTACATACAAGACATACAATAAATACTGGAGATGAAGTATACTCACAAATAGCACTAAAGAAAGGAAAGCATCGCTCAAAATATTATGGATTGTTAAATAATTAAAAAGATACAGCTCTAAGAAAAAAGCAGAAGGAGACAAATATGTGAAATACCAAGCAAAAAGGCAATGTATTTACTGTAAAATGGGGATTTGTATACTGTGGTAGTAACAGAAATGTTTAAAAAAGAAAAAGCTTAATATTCTCTTCCTTATACAGTTGCTCCAGCCTGCATGGTTATGGATATTAATACAGCATACACATCAGGGTTGGAGAGATTTATACACACCCCAGAGGGATTGTATAAGTTGTTCTCTGTTTCTCCAATACAGTTGCAGACCCCAAAGCGGCTCAATGTACTGCATGTTAATGGGTTTTCAGATATTCTTCAGGAAGTTATCAGAAAAGGTTTGGCAATGAGCTCCTATTACTGTAATCTGAGAATCTCCAGTGGAAAGCATAACAATATAAACTTTGGAAAGTTAACGAATCTCTTAGGACCAAGGGAAACTTCATACATCCAACGCAGAAAAAATAACAATATGGTTTGTGATTTACTTTTCCTGTATTATGCTTTTGAAGGTTAGATATTTCAGAGGGGACTTTTTAAAGCTGAAAATTGAAAATCCAGTAGTTTTTTAGAGAATATTTTACAATATTTTAGGAAAATAGAAAGAGTGTTAAATAGGTGACATATAAATATAACCAAAATATAATATAATTTAACCATTACTGAATGTCAAAATTAAATGAATCAAAACATTACATATACTGGAATAAATGTTAGACCCTAATATAGGACTATAATTCACATGTAAATCAGTTTTTTTTTTTTTTTTTTTTGAGACAGAGTCTCACTGTGTTGCCTGGGCTAGAGTGCCGTGGCATCAGCCTAGCTCACAGCAACCTCAAACTCCTGGGCTCAAGCAATCCTCCTGCCTCAGCCTCCCGAGTAGCTGGGACTACAGGCATGCGCCACCATGCCCGGCTAATTTTTTCTATATATTTTTAGTTGCCCGATTAATTTATTTCTATTTTTAGTGGAGACAGGGTCTCGCTCTTGCTCAGGCTGGTTTCTAACTCCTGAGCTCAAACAATCTGCCTGCCTCGGCCTCCCAGAGAGCTAGGAACTGTTCTTACCTGACCCTCTGTCTCTGCCATCTGGTATTGCTTAGTTCCTACTTCTGTTCCTAGCTGGGTGTTTTTTTCCCTCCAGTTTCCCCATAGATTCCATGAGATACATGATATCCTTGCCATATTTAAGTCTTTGTTCAAACTGTGTTCTCAATGAAGTCTACCTTCACTATCCACTTAATGTTGTGATCTGCCCTGGACTGCTCCACACACACTGCCCCTTTTTCTTTAATATCTCCTTACTGGGTATTACTTTTTACAGCAGTTATTAACGTCTAACACAAAATATAACATATTTATTATGCTTGTCGTGCAACTCCACTTGTAGAATATAGGTGCCATGAGGGCAGATATCACTCTGTTAGTCACTGTTGAATCCTAATGTGAAACAATAGGTCTAGCACATAATAAGAGTCAGTATTTGTAGAATGGAACCATGAATGAATGAATTCTCTGTCTTATGTAGGGCCTTCTCATTACCTATTACCTTTGTAATGTTCTTTACTCACTATCACTATGATGGACTGAATATTTGTGTCTCCCCAAAATGTATATGTTGAAATCCTAGCCCCCAATGTGATGGTCTTAGGAGGTGGGGCCTTTAGGAGATAAGAAGGTTATGGGAGTGGAGTCCTCACGAATGGGCTCCTTAAAAAAAGGACCCCAGAGAACTTTCTCACTCTCTTTCCACTATGTGAGGATGTAACGAGAAGTTGGCAGTGTGCAACCCCAAAGAGGGGTCTCACCAGAACCTGGCACTACTGGCACCTTGAACTCAAACTTTCAATCTCCAGAATTGTGAGCAATAAATTTCTGATTTTTATAAGTAACTTAGTATATGGCATTCTGTTACAGCAGTTTGAATTGACTCAGACAGTCACACAATAGCCCCTTCTGGTCATTTATTCTTCAAAACCAAAAAGAGGTATTTCCTAACAACACAACCTAAGAGCAGTGCCAGTCACTTGCTGTCTCATCATTCTATTTTCATATCTTTTATCACCATCTAGTATTTTCTTGTCTCTCTTATATATGTGTGTGTGTGTGTACATATACATATATACATATACACACATATATATGTATATATATATAGTCTGCTCCTCTCCACTCAGTTTATTTACCTCTGAATCCCTAGGACCTAGAACAGTGCCTGGCATATATCAGGCACATATTAGACAAATATTACATCTTCATGTGATATTTATATGAAGAAATGTCACAAAGCTAGTGCATAAACTAAAAGGTGTTATACAAACTATATGTGTATATAGCAGAATACAATACAGAAGTCAATAGGTCAAAGCCCCCCCCCCCAATTAATCTTCAACCAATTTAGCCACCAGAAGAGTACTAAACAAGAGGGCAATTTATTACTACTTTTAATAGACTGGAACCATCATGATTCTCTAACTTAGTCACGACATAGCTTTCAGACATGTAGCTCAAACCAATGGAGTATTGCAAATCTTCACCTGTATTGTCATTTTATTTCAAAGAGCGTCTAGTGTTGTAGGCAGAGAGAACAGTTAATATCAGCCCTAAGGTAGGAGCATGCCTGCCAAGCTTGAGAAACAGAAAGGATTTCAATGTAAATAGAGTGGATTGAGTAGGGATGAGAATGGAAATGATGAGGCACCTTATTTTGTACTGCACTCTCCTCTGGTCCCATTTAATTGGCTCAAGGACAGACATCTGATCCAGAAACAGAATTTTCCTGGAATTTTTCAAATAGGACCTTGTAAGAACTGTAGTCCTTCTCTAATAATGATGCTATGAGATGCAAGATACAGGAGTTGCAGTCAATCACTTCTATTTGATGGGGACCATCTTGAGAAACCTGAAGCAGCTACACGTCACATGTCTTAAGCAGTCGCATGAAGCAGAAGAAATAGGTATTTTCTAAAAATGTTCTAATCCTCAATTTAATCCCCTAAATCCCAGCTTTCAATCTTGCCCTTCTTAGAGTTTTTCATGCCGATAAATTATTCTTTTGTCCCCTCAGGTTGCAGTAGGATTTCTATCATTTTTAAACAAAGAGCTCCTCCATCCCCATCTAAAAAATAAATAAAAGAGAATAGAAATTAGCTGCTCTGTTTGAGGCCTTGGTGGTGGCCTGGAGCTGTCCACTCGGTTATACCACCCCCTGCTCGGGTTTCTGAGAGACCTCCAGATACTCCCCAGACTTTCTCCAAACATAATTTTAGAAAACTGAGCCAACAAAGATGTAAAAAGTATGTAATAGTCTTATTAGCAATTCTTTATCTGTCCCTGCTAGTCTTCCTTTTCCCTTATTCATTTCTTCCCTTTGACTCGTCTGCCTCTGATTTGTTTTCTTTTTTTTTCTCAACACTACATTTTCCTCCAAATGAATGCAACTCAGTTCTTATTTCACCATCTTCTCCATTAATCCCTGACCCCATCAACTAGAAGAAATCTCTCACTCCTTTGAACTCTTTGGCATTATCCA
>NW_012139413.1:10667926-10668998 GCF_000956105.1 Propithecus coquereli
TTTGAGAATTTGTGGTACCAAAACTCTTAGATCCAAGCAAGTGGACATGATCCAACATAGAATTCAACAAAATATATATTTCATTCATAAGATTTTTACAACCCCAGACATGCCAATATACATCTCTGCCCTTTATTTTTAGTATTTCTAAATCCCTATATTTAGAGTGAAGTGAATAAGAAGTCCATTTTGTTACAAGTTTGGAGTACCAGAAGATGGGGTTTCTGTCAATTAAATATATGATCTTTTTTGTAGTACAGTTCCGCTTTCTCCCTTTATCTACTTATCCTGATAATAAAGACTGAAGACTGTCCCTTGCTGTGTGCTCCTCTTTCTTCCTTACAAGAATAGAACATACTAAGTGTTAGATGAGAATATGGCCACCCAGGTACACTTTTCATCTTCCCTTGGAGGCAGGTATGGCAACAAGAAGTTAACGCAAGTATATGTTACTTCCCAGTTAACACTTAACAGATGTTTTCCTGGAATTTTTTCTGCCTCTGTTGTTGCTTGCTGGGAAATGGTAATAACTGAAATGAACTAGGGGAACCTTATGTTGACTATTACAGAGCTGCTCCATCATTCCTGGTCTACCTGCCATTCTACCACTTCTTCCCTGACTATTACATGAGAGATACATAAACATATATCTTACTTAAAACACTGTATTAGCTAAGCTACTACAACATGGAGATGCCAATAACTAATTCACTCTCATGTCCTGATTACATTAACTGCAAATAAGGTCACATTTGATTGTTTTATTTCTTCAATATATTTATTTTAATCACATGCAAGACTTAATTGCCCAAAGTAGTAATCTAGGGTCTCTAAAAGGATATCCCCCAAATTCTTGAAATATATTAGACTCTATGGGGTTTACTCAGCCCAAAGAAGATATTTTACTTCCAAAGGCAAATCAAGAGCAATCTACCAGGTTCTATGTTGGACTTCATTACTATATACGAATTAGCAGGTCACTAAGGTTAATATATTTGAGGAAAAAGAGTCATTTTCACTTCTTGGTAGGAATGTAAATTGGGCATTTCATATCTACAAAATTCAAAAGTAT
>NW_012139413.1:10669364-10670451 GCF_000956105.1 Propithecus coquereli
TATTTATTTATTTATTTATTTTCATTTCAGGAAATTATGGGCATACAAACATTTTGATTACATGTTATGACTTTGCCACATCTCAACCAGGATTTGAAATGCACCCTTTCCTCCCCTACAACTCTCACTGCGTCCATTAGTTGTGAGTTTACCCACCCCCATCCCCCAAAGAATATTACTACTGTGTGAGCACCTTAGTGTTGATCAGTCAGTGCCAGTTTGATGGCGAGTACATGTGGTGCCTATGCTTCCATTCTTGTGATATCTCACTTCGGAGGATGGGCTCAAGCTCTATCCAGGAAAATATAAGAGGTGCTAGATCACCATTGTTTCTTATAATTGAGTAGTATTCCATTGCATACATATATCATATTTTATTAATCCACTCATGGATTGATGGGCACTTGGGTTGTTTCCACATCCTTGCTATAGTAAATTGTACTGCCATAAACATTCGAGTGCAGATGTCTTTATTATAGAATGACCTTTGTTCCTTTGGATAGATACCTAATAGTGCTATTGCTGGATCAAATGGTAGTTCTACCTGTAGCTCTTTGAGGTATCTTCAAATTCTTTTCCACAGAGGTTGCACTAATTTGCAGTCCCACTAGCAGTGTAAGAGTGTTCCTATTTCTCCATATCCTCGCCAGCATTCGTTGCTTTGGGATTTTTTGATAAAGGTCAATCTTCCTGGAGTTAGGTGATATCTCATTGTGGCTTTGATTTGCATTTCTCTAATGATTACAGATGTTGAGCATTTTTTTATGTTTGCTGGCCATCATTCTGTCTTCTTTTGAAGAGTTTCTGTTCATGTCCTTTGCCCATTTATTGATGGGGCTGTTTGATTTTTTCTTGTTGATCTTTTTGAATTCTAGATAGATTCTTGTTATCAGCCCTTTATCTGATGTATAGAGAGCAAATATTTTCTCCCATTCTGTAAGCTGTCTATTCTCTCTAATGATAGTTTTCTTGGCTGTAAAAAAGTTTTTTAGTTTGATCAGGTTTCATTCGTTTATTTTTGTAGCTGCTGTGATTGCTTTGGGGGTCTTCTTCATAAATTCTTTGCCTAGGATATTTCTAGTAGAGA
>NW_012139413.1:10680466-10682519 GCF_000956105.1 Propithecus coquereli
GAAATGCTGCATGTGACACTTTGTTAAATTATAGCTTGCGTTAGTTGGATAAGTCAGCAGGAGAAAAAGTGGTAGTTGTATGACGACATAAGAAGTCAATTGGCAGGTTTAACTGGCAAAGGGGGAGAATGAGGCATGAGGACGTATACAGCATTATGTTCATCTTACATAGACTCTCACAACAAACCATTGCTTTGAGATCTACTCACTGACTTTGACTATGCTGAAGACTATCCTGGGGTTGGGATAGAGTTACACTTCAGGAAGATCAAGCCCTGACCCACCCACCCTAGATTGTACAATATCTTGGAGACTTGTGATAGTTGATGTCATTTGGAAGTTTGATTTTCCTTTTACAGTGAAGAGCCTTTATTACTAGACTGTAGTCTCCCCTTCCCATATAAGCTCTGTGAGGACATTGCCTTGTTCACTACTGTGTTCAGCACCTAGAATTGTCTCCATGAATATCTGTTGAATTGACCAATGTTTCCCTTTTAGCATTGACTGATAAATTTGCTGCAAAATTGTGACTTTTACTGTAATAAGTTTTCAGGGTCTCACGGTATTTTCTTGTGATATATGCACCTGATTTATGAACTTCTCTACCTTTGCTTTCCCATTTTTGAAATTTCTTTATGTTCATCATTTTGAACACATTTTATACTGTCTTTTATGTATTTTTGTGAGTAATCTTAAATAATTTTTTGTTCAATATTAGGTAGAGCTAAGTAAATCGATATGACTCTTGCATCCATGTAATTATTGAACAGAATACTGTACTTAATGTTTTTACTGAATATGCTGGCTTCAATTTCCAGGGTGGGAAAGACTTAACAAATTCCAAGGCACAGAAAGGATCTCAAAAAAAAAAAAGCTGATTCTCCAATATGAAATAGCATCATTTGACAGAGTAATACACTATAATTGTTAAAAATGTTAAACAACTGTTGCAATAACTTCATTTTTTTGTCAGTCAATCTCCATTTAAAATCACTGAGTGAATTGACTATATACAGAGACTGGGAAGAGTACTGGTTGTTTATGTAAGTAATAACTGCCAAACACATATGTGTATATTATATTTTATGTGTGTGTGTTTATATATATACAGAATCTTAAAATGAGGCCTGTGTGTATAGTGTTTACCTATAGTAGCAGAAATTTCCTGAGAAAGAACAGAGGACAATTGTGACATAGTAGCATTGTCACAGTGGTTTTACAAACATGGGTCACTGACTTATTGTCAGATTAGCTACATCAGAATGACTTAGGATGTTTCTTGGATTCTTATGACAGATATTCTGACTTGGTAGGTCTGGGGCAAGGTAGATAAATCTCTGTTTTTCTTAAATTATCTCCTAAAAGTTCCCTGTGTGGTTATGGTGAGCACTCTGTGAAATATAGACAAGCATAATTGGAACTTGACAGGGCCTTCTCAGGTTGAACCTGAATAATTTGTAGCATTCCAGATCTACTCTCCAACTTGAAGGTCCAGCGAGTTAGTCTTCTACATGCAAAGTGGTCAGGACCTGAAAGACTGGCTTTTATCATATAAAGGACATCAGAAGTCCAATATGCTGACTGTGAGTGAGAAATATAAATATCATGTGCATAAGAATACTTTTCACTGACAATTAAAATCTGGCAATTTGGAGTAGGTAAAAAATTAGGAAAATAAAGAGTTAGATAAATTGAATCTTAATGTTATAAGTCTAACGTTGCCAGATGCAGGTATCTCATACGTATGGTAGTTTTCCTAATAGAACTGGAAATGTTCAAAGTCTATTTGTTAACGCCTCCCTCTCTCCAGGAAGGGTTTACTTGGGAAGTGGCAACATTTGCTTTATAATTCTTTTTTTGTTGTTGTTCCCTGTATCTTTAAATTATGAGCCAGTCTTCAAGTTGACACTTTCTTCAGATTTTCTAATGCATTCGCTTAGGACACAATAAAGCCACAGGGCTTGAGAGCTAGTGAGTTCCTTTCAAGTGAATTTCATTATCTAAGCTCTGGTCCATGTGTCTTGAATTTATAATTTAAATTTCAGGGGGAAAT
>NW_012139413.1:10692566-10693270 GCF_000956105.1 Propithecus coquereli
GCATTTGTTCTTTTAGGAATTTTTTTTAGGGTTTTTATTGACTATTAATTTTTACAAGGGAATTACATTCTCTTTACATCTCAATTATCTTTATTTAACACTTTTAACATCTTTTTATTATACATATGTACATTGTTATGTATGATAAGGAATATTTTAGAGATCAATCATAATGAAAAAATAAACCTGGATATATTTAGTGTTGTAGAGGAGAATATGGGCAATAGTAAACTTTCCTAAGTAGTTTCTTCTCTGCATATTGAACTGGTTGTATTTTTAGATGAATGACAGAATATACTAAAATTGATGGTATAATCCTTTTGTTGGAGCAGTTACAAGATGAAGACAAAATCTAGGAGGAAGAGTTATAAAAAACAACACAACCCCAACAATAGAAAGATAAAGTTTGTCTCTCCATTTATTTATTTATTTATTGAGAATATTATGGAGGTACAAACATTTTGGTTATATGTACTGCGTTTGGCCCACTCAGGCCAGAGCTATAAGCGTGTCCCTCCCCGATACAGTGCATTCCACTTCCATTAGTTGTGGGTTTACCCCCTGTCCCCCACCCTGACTGGCACCCAATGAGTATTACTACCACGTGAACACCTTAGTGTTGGTCAGTTAGTACCAATTTGACGGTGAGTACATGTGGTGCATGTTTTTTCATCCTTGTGATATCTCACTTCAAAGGATGGGCT
>NW_012139413.1:10703825-10707084 GCF_000956105.1 Propithecus coquereli
TAGAATTTGGAATGATTTCTAAAGTGCTTTTTTATCTTAAGCTACTGAGAGCAAGACATGTTTTCACTGACTATAAAAACATGACTCTCAGCTTGTTAACATGGAGAAATACTGGAGTAGACATTGGACACGGAATGGGAGTGGATTCACAGAGACAAAGTGTACTCTCTTCAAGTATCTTTTTCATGCTGTACTAATAATCTGAAATTATCTTTTGGATCAATAAATAAATGCTGGATCAACTCTGCTTTTTGGTTTTTGTGGTTTATTTGTTTATTTATTTATTGTAACTTATTTTGGTGAGTATTCAGAACATCCTCTCATTCCACTGGTTCTATTTAGAAGTAGAAATTACTATTTGAACAGAAAAATTCCCTAAAGATTTTCTTAGTGTATTCTGTATACTTGAATACAGTGGAGTGAGAAGCAGAATTGAATAGTGTAAAAGTATATCCACATTTTTTTTCCTAATGCAGGATTACTCAGGCAGAGGAGTGTAAGTATATAGTACCAAAGTTAGGATAGTCATAGCCCACCCGGCCTTTCGTAAGCTATATATCTCTTTGAAATTTTATATTGTACATGAAAATTTCATGCATCAACTTTTATTTGTGGCTCATGCCACATGTCATCAGAAGGGCTGTGCTCATTGTAGTCACTCAGACATCCAGAGTGACAGAGTAGCCACCATCTTGTGATTGCCATCTTATGATGAGCCTTCCGGCTTTGAAGGGACAGAGGATGGAAACAATGGAGAATTGAGCACTAGTACCTAAATGCACTGCCTGGGAAATGACACACACCAATTCTACCCACATTTAGGGGCCAAGACTAGTCATATGCTCATACCTATTTTCAAAGAGTTAGAGAAAAATAATTCTCTAGATAACCTGGAAGTAGAGGAGAACTAGATATTATGACTATTGGTGAGTCCTACCATAACTTTTTTTTTTTTTTAATTTAGATAGGTTTATTCTGAAACAAATTTGAGGGCCATGGCTGGAGCCAGGCCCCAAAAGTCTTGCTATGGTTGGGTTGCAGTTTGGTTTTCTACATTTCAGGTAGACAGGAGTTACACATAAAGTCATAAATCAATACATGGAAGGTGCACATTGATTTGGCCCAAAGAGGTGGGACATTTCAAAGAAGGAGACTTATAGGTTACAGGAGGGTTTAAAGACTGTTTGATTTGTAATTACTTAAAGAAATGAAGCTTTTTCTAAAGGCTTGGAATTTTTTTTTTGACTACATTTTTTTTATTTCAAAGTATTATGGGGGTACAAAAGCTTTGGTTACATATATTGCCTTTGTGTTGCCTGAGTCAGAGCTATACGTGTGCCCAACCCCTAGGCAGCACGCATTGCACCCATTCAGTGTGAATTCACCCATCCCCTCCACGCCTTCCCACCTGCCCGACGCCCATTGGATGTTACTTCTACATGTGCACATAAGTGTTGATCAATTACTACCAATTTAATGGTGAGTACATGTGGTGCTTGTTTTTTCATTCTTGTGATACTTCAATTAGAAGAATGGGCTCCAGCTCCATCCAGAATAATATAAGAGGTAGTTCTCCATTTTTTTATGGCTGAGAAGTACTCCATGGTATACATATATCACATTTGATTAATCCACTCATATATTGATGGGCACTTGAGTTGTTTCCTCACCTTTGCAATTGTGAATTGTGCTGCTATGAACAGTTGAGTGTAGATGTCTTTTTTATAGAATGTCTTTTTTTCCCTTAGTGTAAATAACCAATATGGGATTGCTGAAGCAAATGGTAGTTCTATTTTTAGTTCTTTGTGGTATCTCTATACTACTTCTCATAGAGGTTGTACTAATTTGCAATCCCACCAGCAGTGTATGAGTGTTCCTATCTCTCCACATCCATGCCAACATTTTTCATTTTGGGATTTTTTTGATAAAAGCCATTCTCATTGGAGTTAAGTGATAATCTCACTGTGGTTTACTAATGGCCAACAAACATATAAAAAAATGCTCAACATCTCTAATCATCAGGGAAATGCAAAACTTTTGAATAGAAATGTTCACTGCATTATCTTTTTATGACAGGAAAATGTTGGGAATATTGTGTTAATGAAATCTGGGTTATTTTCATTTACAGATCAGGATCTGCTTTTTAATAAATGGAAAAGCTAAGGTCTAGCCCATCAGTAACATTCAGTAAATATTTGATATCTGTTAAGTTTTCATTCCTCTGTGTAGTGATATGTGTATGGGTATGCTGAGAGAGAGGACCGTTGACATATTACCTCGTTTATATAAGAATAAAAAGGTAGTTTTAACCCAGTTTTATATCAGAAAAAATTTTATTATGGGTTATAATTATAGCATATTTGTGAATAAATTTCAAGATGATTCAGAACATGTATTAAGGCATACCTGTCTTACACCTCTATTTAATCACATCAGATTCAAGTAACAGTTACCATCACAACCTGAGTGAGGCAGAAGGGATACTCTCAGTATAGTTTTTTGAGTAAAGCAAAGGCTTTGGACTATGTAGATTCTTTGGATCACACAAATTTTTCACTTATTAGCCCTTTAGTCTTGGACAGATTACTCAAAAATTCCTGCAACTCCATTTCTGACTTAGTAAATAGAGTAAGAGAATCTCTTTCCAGAATTGTTCTGAGAATTAGAGCTTATCTTTAGAAAATGCAGAATATAGTTCATGGCACAGAGTGTTTTAAAATAAAAGTACAGTCATCGTTCGGTATCCATGGGGGATTGATTTGGGGACTTCCTGAAGATAACAAACTCTGTGGATGCTCAAGTCCCTGAAATAAAATGTCATAATATTTCATATAACCTATGCACATCCTCCTGTAAACTTCAAGTCATCTCTAGATTACTCATAATATCTAATACAAAATAAATAGTTGCTATACTCTATTGTTTAGGAATAATGACAAGAAAAACTCTGTACATTTTCAGTACAGATGCAATATTGTGTTCAAATATTTCCAATCTACGATTGGTTGAATCCATGGATGCAGAACTCACAGTTATGGACAGTCGATTGTATTGTTAATATTTTTATGATGCCAGAATGTAATTCTCTTTTAACTATTGGTATTTTGATTATTAGCTTTATAATTTAGTGAAGAAAATAGTTTTTGTTGTTGGGAATGTCTAGAGGAGACCAGTATTATATGAAGTACCCAATGACTAATGTCTGTGATAGTCTACACTGAATCATGTTATCACTAAGCACAAGACAATTACTAATCAA
>NW_012139413.1:10708069-10709883 GCF_000956105.1 Propithecus coquereli
GCATTTTAATGTTATGATGACTCTCTATTTTATATGCTCTTCATATATGTCCTAATTTTTACTTTTTACTTGAAATATATTGCCTAAATAACTATTCATCAGCATTCTGGGCATTGTTATATTAATCTTAAAATTCTTGCCCACATTTACTAATGAATAGAAATTCATATTGGGTTATGTATAACTACTTAATAAACATTTGATATTTTTTACTGTTAATAGGGATTCTTAAAATTTTAGAGCTGAAAGGAAATTTAGAGATCAACTAATTCAAATATTCCATTTGGAACAAGAAGAAAATGATTTCCCAAGAAATTAACTGCTTATCCAAGGTAAAGGGGCTGAGTGGCAGAGCTTGAATTAGAACTAGGTGTTTTAATTGCCGGTTCATATATTTTTCTGCCTAACTTCATAGTTTCTCCTATTATAAGAGTGAATGACATGGTTAAAAACAGCACCACCAACTACAAAACTATTTTCAAGGGAATTAAGAGTGTTTATTCAAATATCAGTTTTGATAATCTTCATCCAAAAAAGGAGCAGGCAAATGCTTCATCCCTGTCTTGATATTAACATCTACTCATGGGCAGGAAGAGAACTGGGGAATCCAAATTGCCATATCTACACCAAAGTGTATATAAAGCACATGGGTGAACGGGTAGAAGGAAAAAGCTATTGGCTATGATTATTCGTTTTCTCTTCATGTTAGGTTAGCCAACAGCAAGCAGTTTGTTGTTTTTTAGAGAACCTTTGCTAGCAAAAGCAGAAATCTGTTTTGGGAAGGCAGAAGATGGAAATATGGAGAAAAAAAATTGTCCTTATTGATCTTTAAATAGAAAGGGGAAGTCTTGGTGACATGAAATATGTGAAATTCTTATGACAAGGTCTCAGTGTTGTCATGGTGGTTTTTATATCCAATACATTGGGTTTGCTCAGAATCTCACATTGGTTTTGTAAATGTAACATAGTGAAAACTAGAAGAGATAGTGCTTATAAAAAACTCTTTTTAATTAGAAGTTAGAGAAAAGTAATTTTCCTGAAATACTTTTTTCCTAATATCCATTGTTGAACAAATATTAGGAAACATTAACTTTAAGTTATAAGTAATATAATGTGAAAATGAATGCCAATGATGTAATTGTCTGATAAAATCTGTACTACCTGAAGAGCTGAAATTAATTTATACTAAATCATTATCTTTTTATGGCAGGCAGATGTTGGGGTTATGGTATTAATGAACTTTGGGTTCTTTTCATTTACAGATCAGGATCTGGTTTTAATAAATGGAGAAGCTAAGGTCTAACCCTTCTGGCAGCAGATTGGCTTCCTAATTATCTTAGTAATAGCTCTAAATTATTATTCAATGTCGGTCTGTATCCCACTGTTAGTGGGTCATGATATCCCTCAGGATTCACACTTTGTTCCTCTTTAGTAAATGACTTGCCATCTGCAGATAATACAAGTCCATTGTCTAATTTTTAAAATAATATTGACATGGTCGGGAAGATATTGATATATTTGAAGGGGTCTGAAAGTGAACTGGGAGACAGAGCAGCTGATTCCTTTATAAGATTTATTCTCCCTATTCTCCTGAAAAAATAATTAACATTAGTAATTTCATATTGCAGCGCATTATGTTCATTATGTTTTTCTTTCTTACTTTACTTTCAATGTGCTATATGCAATGTTTCTACTAGATTAATTTTTATTTCTTATAACAATAAAATTACATGAAAATGCCTCAGTAAGAAGTCACTAAGTTATAGAGAAAGGCTCAGTGAACTATGCTTTAATGTTACCTCTGACAGAGACTA
>NW_012139413.1:10711349-10720830 GCF_000956105.1 Propithecus coquereli
GCAGAAGCAGAAATCAACAACAACAACAAAAAAACAAAATTGACAACAAGAAAAAAAATAATCAATCCAAGATCTGGTTCTTGGAAAATGATAGTAAAATCGATAAACCACTAACCAGACTTATTAAGAAAAAATTAAAAGTTTTAAATTATCAATATCGAGAATAAAAATCATTGCTATAGATTCTAAAAATATTAAATAGATGTGTTGTTATTGCTTTTAAAACTTTATGCAACAAATTTGATAATTTAGATTAAATAAAGTCCTTGAAAAATATAACTTATCAAAACCAAAACAGAATTGGCAAATCTGTTAGATCTACATCTATAAAAGAAATTAAATCTCTAAATTTAAAACAACAATAACACACAAAAACTTTTCAGAAGACACATACAAACCCAAGTGGCATCACCCATGAACTAGATCAAACATATAAGTAATAAATAATACCAAATCTTACACAAATTCTTCCGGATAAAAGAAAAAATAAGTTAATACTCTCCACTCTAACTCATCTTATGAGGCCAGCATCAAACTTTGTTAGCATCAAACCCAATAAAGGATTCAGTAAAAGTATAAATTTATGATAAACTTCTCTCATTAACATAACATTGGCAAATTGAACATTACCAATGAAATGCAGAAATAGTTAAGAAATTAATAACTTGTGATTAGTGATATTTTTAAGATACACAGGGTAGTTTGACATTTGACATTCAATATAATTCACCAGATTATCTTAAAACAGGAGAAAAATGAAATAATTATCTCAGATACCCAGAAAACTTCTAAAGAATTCTATGCACATTCAATCAGGAACAGAAAAAATCTTTTCCAACCTGATAAAGACAATCTAGAAAATAATTGGCAAACATCGCACTTAACGGTCAGATATTGACAACATTACTCCTGAGATTGGGAATGAGACAAAGATGTTCAGTATAACCACTCTTTCAACATTATAATGAAGGTGCCAGTGAGACAATAAATCGGAAACAAAAAAGATGACTAGAAAGTAAGGAATACAACTCATGCTATCTTCAGACATGATTGTATAGGTTGAAAACCCAAAGGAATTAAAAAGTGACCATTAAAATTAATATTAGACATATGAAAGCCACGAAATATAAGGTCAGTAAACAACAATCAAATTTACTTATATATATCTTTAAAATAAGTAGAAAATAAACTAAAAAAATAACTTTTAAAATAGCATCAAAAACATAGGAATAATTCTCATAAATGATGTACGAGATCTCTATCCTAAAAACAATAGAAATTAGTGATAGAAATTAAGGAAGACCAAAATAAATAGAGGGCTATACCATGTTCTTAGATTGAAAGACTCAATATTATAAAGACGTTAATTTTTCTAAAATTGATCTATAGATTAAACATAGTACAATCAGAATCTCAGCAATTTCATGGAACAAATTAGCAAGCTAATTGTAAAATGGAAATGGAAAAGCAAATATCCAAGTTAATATTGAAGAAAGGGAAACAAAGTTAGAACACTTTCACTATTAGAGGTGATGACTTGTTATAAAGCTAGATAAGACAATAGCATACTGAAACAAAGGATAGCGGCCAAAAGAATAGGACAGCAAGTCTAGAAACAGAGTCACACATCTGTAGTGAGTTGAGTGGTGACAAAGCAGACACTGCAGAACATTGGCAAAGGAAGCTCTTTTTCAGTACAAGATGGTAGGTCAACTGGACAACCATATAAAATAAAAAGAATCTTCACTCCAACCTCACACCGCATATAAAAAGCAATTCCAGTTTTATCGTTGGTCTCTATGTGACAGTCAAAAGAAAACACTTAGAAAAATATAAAATTTTACTTTGGCAAAAGCAAAGTTTTTTAAACAGAATTTTTAAAAAGCACTAACGGTACGGGCTAAAATGTGATAAATAGAACAACATTAAAACAGGAACGTTGCCCTTTTATTATGACAGGGGGACCCGTTTGTCATCTGTGGCAATTGTATATTGCTCTTGCTCTGTAAACCTATCTTATTCTTCCTCAACAAAATTCATTTCACACTTGCAAAAAGAAAAAAGAAAGAAAAAATATCTAGTCAGGCATGGTGGCTCATTCCTGTAATCCCAGCACTTTGGGAGGCAGAGGTGGGAGGATGTCTTGAGGCCGAGAGTTCAAGACCAGGCTGGGCAACATAATGAGACCTCATCTCCACACAAAAGTTTTTTTAAAAATAGCTGGGTGTGGTGACACATGCCTGTAGCCCTCACTACTCGAGAGGCTGAGGCAGGAGGACTACTTGAGCCCAAGAGTCGAAGGTTGCAGTGAACTATGATCATGCCACTGCACTCCAGTCTGGGCGACAGAGTAAGGCCCTGTCACAGAAAAATAAACAGACAAAAATTAAGAATGTCTGTTTATTAAAAATACATTTGTAAGAGAGTAAAAAGTATATGAAAAACCATATGAATATCTGACAAAGAACTTCTATGCAGAATTCCTAAAATGCAATGACAATGAAAGTAGATGCAGTACTAATTATGAGCAAAAGACTTCAACAGTCACTTCAAAGGAGAAGGTATCAAAATGGCTGATAAACATCTGAATAGTTGCAAACTTCATTGATCATCACAGAAATTAAAATTAAAAACAGAACAAGCCATCATTATAAATCCATCTGAATGAATAATTAAAAGACAAGTGTTGGTATATGTAACAACCAGAATTCTTATATACTGCTGGTGTTACTATACATTGAAATAATATTTCTGAAAACGTTTCTGGCAGATCTACTAAGCCTGAATGTATGCATACCCTAGACTGGGCAATTCTACTTCTAAATATATACATATGTTCACCAACATGCATAAAGAAGTAGTTCACAGAAGCAGTATTCATAATAGATAAAATTGGAAACAATTTAAATGTTCATCAAAAGAAAAATGAATAAATACAACATGTTATATTTATATAATTGGTTACTGTATAACAACTAGAGTGAACTATAGCTACATACAAGAACAAAGATGAATTTTGAGTGAAAAATTAAGACAAAAATGTACAAACTTCATGACTCCTCCTATGAAAAATTCAAAACCAGGCAAAACTAACTGTGTGTCAAAAGTCAGAGAGTGGTTACATTTAGGGAAGTAGAGTGATCAGGAAGGACATGACGATGCCTTCTATTGTGCTATCAATGTTGTTTTTCTCAATCCGAGAGCTAGTTTTATGGGTGTGTTCATGTTGTAAAAATCTATCAAGCTCTACACTTCCAATATGTACTTTATGTTTATATATTATATATCGATAAAGAGGTTATTTTTTAAATGATAATGAAATATGCTTATCTTGCAGTTTTATTAAATAAATTAAATGAATCCATGTATGAGAAAGGATTTTGCAGTCTGTAGAGGTATACCTGTATTACTATCAATTCACAGGAAATGTGATTACCCAGCTATGAGTGTGTGAGGTTATAATATGAATTCTGACCCAATAAAATATCACCTTGTACTTCCCTGACCTCTTTTCAAATTTTCTTTCTTGGCTGTGCTTAAAGAACAGCTTGATTCCAACTAAAACCCTGTTACCAGTTTTGTGAGTGCCAAAATAGCCATCTTAACGTGTTTTCCCCAGATTCTCTTTCAGAAGAAAGTAACACTGCTTCCCAACATAAAGTTTCAGGAGGGAAAATGGGGTAAATATTCCAGTGATCTTTAGGATCCCTACCTACCTCCAGGTCTTCCATTCTCTTGGGACAAATGAAATTCTGGGAGTAGTAATAACAGAAGAATTGTCTGCAAATATTAAGAGTTTACAATCAGCAAGAAGACCCAAAAATCTGCCCTTCAAAACTTTCTTTAGCAAGACCTGTAACATGCAAGTTGACTTTTGCAGAGCAGGCAAAAAAAATACAAAATGAAAAATAAAGAACTATAACAACTTCAAAAAATAATAGTTAGTTAAAAGTTGGACTTTGGAAGAAGATACACGAAGAAAAATTCTAGCTTCACAGGTTACCAAATACATACAGTTAAACAAGTTTTGCTCTTTAACTTTCTGAGATTCCTCTTCAAAAAAAAACAAACATAATAATCTACTCATGAGTGTGTTAGATGATTAAACAATTAGGACTTGTAAAGTGCTTAGAAAAGAATTTGAAATATAATAAGTGTTCAAGAATTGTTACCTAACAAATCTATAAGAGACAAAACCTGAAATTCAGTTTATTGACTTAAAATCCAGATGTGTCAACTCACTCAACTGAAGGGGAGAGTGAGAAATGTAGTCTAATCAAGTGTCCAGGAAGAAAAGAAAAATGGCGTTTGAGGACACCTAGATGGTTTGTGCCTTAGCCTCTCTTTTTTTTCCACCCATCCTCCCTTACAAATAATTATAATTCTTTAGTAACTCAGCTGTGAAAAAAATGTATGTAGTGAAAAATAAGCACTATATATTGAATGAAACAAAATTATGTTCTCCTTCAGGTAGAAGGCAGAAGGAAAAATATGTATTGTTGTATGTGGTAGTTAGGGCGATGAGAGAGATAATTTCTTATCTTTGACACTTGGGAGTCAGTAAGAAATCTCTAAAATTGAAAAATTTGAGAAATGCTTATATAAATGTATCACCTTTAAAAGTAAAAGTTTTTCTTTTAAAAGTAAAAACCAGGAGAAACAGCTATAAAGACTTGAAAGTAATTGTTTCAGTGTATTCATAGTAAGAACCAGGCTTAGGGAAAATGGGTCAGAGTCCTGCTGTTTGACATTATAAAGTTATTAATCTTATATGACTTTTTATCCAATCCCTGCACTATTTCGTTTAAAACAAATAGAATATATAAAATCGATAGAATTGTGAAGCCATGAGAGGTTATCAGATTAATATGTCAGTCAGCAGGAAACTTGGAGACACACAGCTAATAAAGTTTAAATTATTGTGACTAGAAGAGAGAGGAAGAAAATGAAATGGAATGTGAGAGGTGTTCAGATAGGGAATAATGATGGAGATGATAGGGAGAAATTTTTGTGTCTTTAGGGTATACCTTGATCATGTAAGATGGAAAACTTGGTGGGGACCATACATGCCTGTTATTTTTCCTTGTGCTGTGGTTACACAGTGTGATGGTTAATTTTAGGTGTCAACTTGACTGGATTAAGGAATGCCTAAAGAGCTGGTAAAGCATGATTTAGATGTGTCTGTGATGACATTTCCAACCGAGATAGGAGTAGGAGTTAGTTCAACTGAGTAGGGAGCATCCGAACTCGGTGTGGGTGGGCACCATGCAATGGGCTGAGGGCCCCGATATAACAAAAGGCAGAGGAAAGGCAAATTTACTCTCTCTCTCTTTACTCTCTCTCTCCAGGAACTGGGACACTCTTCTTCTCCTGTCCTTGGAAATCAGAGCTCTAGATTCTCTGGCCTTTGGACTCCAGGCTCTCAGGCCGTCAGCCTCAGAATGAGATTTTCACCACGAGCCTCCCTGTTTACGAAGCATTTAAACTGGGACTGAGTCAAGCTACTGGCTTCCCCGGGTCTCCAGTTTACAGATGGACTTTTGTCGGACTTCTCAGCCTCCATCACTGTGTGAGCCAATTCCCCTATTAAACCCTCTCTCATCTGTCTGTCTGCATATGTACATGTAGATACATCTACACATGTATATGCAGATATATCTACATATATATATATTTTCTATTGGTTCTGTCTCTCTAGAGAATCCTTATTAATGCACACAGAATAAATAAAGTTCAGAACTCAAGTTGTCTCATTTTTCTGCCAATTGAAATTCTGTATTGGAACAGTATGGTGTTTACTCTTTTATTGATTTTTTTCATTCATTCATTTATTAGCATTTAAACAACTAATGTTCTGCTTATAAACATTTTATCCAAATAAAGCCATGTCATTGGAATATGGGAAGAAAATATTGGAACTGTTCACATTTATTTTTATCTCAAACATATTCATTTCTTTTGCATGTGTTCCATGATGTACACAACATGTTAATACAGTAGTTTACATATATAATTTGTATATAAATAAATATACACATTGGAGAGGGGATTACTACTTAGCCATAAAAAAAGATGAATTAATACCTTCTGCAACAATCTGGAAGGAACTGGTGACCATTCTTCTACGTGAAGTATCGCAAGAATGGAAAAACAAACACCACATGTACTCACTATTAAATTGGAACTAACCGATGAGCACACAAGTGCACAGAGGGGAGTAAAACTCAGTGGAAAGCCACTAGGGGGTTAGGGGAAGAGGGGAATATACCAACCTAGTGGGTACTATGATCACTATTTGGGGGACAGGCACACCAATAACCCGGACTCAAGCATTACAAAAATGATTCATGTAACCTAAAACGTTTCTACCCCTTTTGTTGAATTTTATAAATTGGTTTAGTTTGTAGCATTTGTAGCTTCCTTGACCACACTTTTTAACCTTGGCTGATTTTAGAACATTGACCCTACCTATGGGGAATATAGAGAAAGTTAATATGTTCTAAATTTGTTGCTTTAATAATTAGTGGGAATACATCCATTGCATGAACACTTATTTGGAAGGGTTTTAAATGTGTTTAACATAGCCATCAAGAATAATAGAAAAATATTGAAAGTGATTTAAGAAAAGCAAACTTGGTACTTGGAGAAGCCAAACAATTTTTCCAGGGTTGTATTTCCCAGACCAGGTGATTTCTAGAGCCATTTAATAAAATCAGACATTGCAGCAATTACAGAGAGTCAGGTAAATAGAAGACACATAATGCCTCAGAGCACAGAAACATAAAGCTTTAATAAAAACAAGGATGCGACACAACAAGAAGGAGAAAACATCAGGCAGATCTGAGGCATCCAGGCATACCTTCCAGGGTCCTTTCCTAGTCACGCAGGATAAGCTTTATCTTCAGATCACAAATAACCAAGACAAGTATGATGGCCTCAGTTCAGGGGAACACAAGCACATGTTTACTAAGGGGTCATTGATGCTGATACCACACTGACCACTTCGCCAAGCCAAGCTGTATAATCAGATAAACCAAGTTTAGATCATCAATCTATGTACATTTACAATGACCAGCTTAGACCAGTTAGCATAGGATGCCTCCAGAGGAGTTTTGATCTTAGCATATTACAAGTCATGAGCTATATTTCACCCCTATCTTGTCCAAGAGTCAATATCATAGTTCCGGAGATTTTTAGGGATAAGCATTCAGGTACTACAGATGCTCTATAGATACATAAATCAGAAGCTTCAGTTCAACAAGTGCGTGTGTGTGTGTGTGTGTGTGTGTGTGTTGTTTTGTTTTGTTTTGTTTAATTTCCTCCATGAATTTACAATGTTGCAATACTAAACTAAGAGAGGAGAAAAAATTGTAAAATGCAGTCAAAGATGGACTTTAAAAAGGAAGGGAGGCATGTAAACATAAAAAACCTTTCCTTTACCTTGAAAAGTATAATATTCTATATTAGTTTTAAAAATGTTTGCCATAATCTACATATGTAAAAATGTGTTCCAAAGAAATTAGTCATGACATGGTTGCTGAGAATAAAAGCAACAGTGGTCCTAGAGAAATGCTATGGTGATTCTAAATGTGCCAATGGAAAGGGAAGTTGAGCAAGTAATAGTCAAGCCATGTTATCTCTGGTTGAATAAAAGAACAAGTCTTAGGAATTTGAGGAATAGAATAATTGCTATGATTTTCACCAGTGGAGTTTCAAACAAGGGCTATTCAAAGAGCTTCATTTTTTTCTTAATTTGAAGTGAATAATTAATTATTAATAACAAAAGCTTTCAACTAGTTTGAAAACTTAAGTGAATGCAACAGCAGGAGATATTAGATGGAATTTATCAGCTTCAAAGTCAATTGTTGGATATGAATTGCTGTATTAATTTTGAGAAAGAACATTTAGGATAATAAACATTGAACGTTCATTGGTCTTCATTTCTTTCAAATTTTTTAAATTATGTAATAATATTCTGTTATGGCTACATTGTGGTTGTTTTCTAATGACAATATTTTATATCGTCTGAAAATTTTTATTTGAGCATACATTTACAAAGATGCATGCTGTGCTACCTAACCCATGGCTAATAATTTATGTTGAAACCTTTGTCCTGTAATCGGATGACTCAGAAGAGTACTCCAATCCCTAGAAAGGCAAAGTGCATATAAGTATTTCTTTTTAATCAAAAATACGTGATAATAATTCTTTCATCAGGAAGAGATCAACAATTAAAATCTTTTAAAAAACTGTATTAGTTTTCAACTAAGTATATTAGGGTTTTTTTATTGCTGCTATAACAAACTACCACTGACTTGGATTAAAATAACACAAATTTTATCATTCTACTGTAGGTCAGAGGTTGTACACGAGTCTCACTGGGCTAAAATCAAGGCATCGGCAGGGATGCATTCCCTTCTGGAGCCTTAGGAAAGCATCTGTTCCTTGTTTTATTCAGCTCCTAGAGGCTGCCTGCACTCCTTGACTCATAGCCTCTTCTTCCATCTTTGAAGTCAGTAACACTGGGTCAAGTTCTTCTCACACAGTATCGTTCTGATCTCCTCTTCTACCCCCCGTTTCACTTTTAAGAATCCTTGTGATTATATTGGGCCATTAAGAAATCCCAAATGGTCTGTCTTTTTTAAGGTCAGATGATTAGCAACCTTAACCTCATTTACAAACTCAATTCCCCTTTTACCATGTAAGATAACATATTCACAAATTTCAGGGATCTGGACATGGATATCTTTGTGGGACCATTCTACCGTTCACAGTAATTGACGTCATCTCATTGTTCTGCTTTTAATGTGTAAAAATCTACAGGAATTTTTTAAATGTTTCTTTTGGTTTTGTTAGTATCATTTATTAATTTATACCTTAATTCTATTTCAACACAATGCAACATGAAGTTATATTTGCTAGTAAAGGATTATATTAAGTACTCATCAAGTATTTATTGGGTTTTTATTATTAAGCAGACCCTGTTCTAGATGATGAGAATGTAACAGTAAAAAGGAAATATAAATTTCTACCATGGAGCTTATATCCTAATGGGAGAGATGAATAATAACAACATAAATAAGTCAAATACACAATATATTTAATATTACATGTATGTTAAAAGGAGTATTGGAAGTGTTGTGTGTATGTGGATCATACGGTGTGGGATAAAAGGGAAGAGTCCATTGGTCTTTTAGATTAAGGGCCACGAAGTCCTGACAGGGCTATCTAACCTGCTGACAGTGGTATAGATTTCACTTTGGTTAAGGTGACAACTGAATGCAATGATGCTGAATTGGGCACCTCATCAGTGCAGCAAAGGCAGATGAAAAGTTATAATTCTAAGAGAGGTGATTCCTGATACAGCAAAAAGCAGTGTCAGGCGCTCGGCCTTTACACAATATCTAATCAATAAGCCTAGAAACTGCCAGCAGTCAGTGGTACTTTGGGATGTGTCTTTCCTACAATCAGACAGAGACTT
>NW_012139413.1:10724730-10726328 GCF_000956105.1 Propithecus coquereli
GTAAGGAAACCTAAGAAAGGCCTTCTTAAGTGAAGGCTTGAAAGGAGATTCTGAGGATTCGGTCATCTTGAATTGTGCTGGCAGTTACACCTCATCTTTTTAATTTATCACTGTTTAATTAAAAGTGGCCTGTAATTTACAAAAGCACAGATCTGAATTAAAAATAGAAAAACAAAACCAAATAAAAGGAAAGACTAAGGATTAAGCACAACATGGTGAATGATGTAAAACAAACAACACCAAAAAATTAGTTCCGTTCTACTTTTTCTTAAATAACAAGAAAAGTCTAGGATTATTTGGAAACATCAATTTTTCCAAAGATTATGTTATATTTTCTGGCTTCTGATAAGCATTATTGGTGGCATAGTTTCATCTCTGGAGGAGCTTAAGGTCCCTACTTTATCAGGATTTCTGATATGGGTCAAGAATGTACAAATCAGAATTACTAAAATTGAGTCTCCATTATAGAATGGGAACCTTTCATTAGGGGCAGTATAAATGGGCAGAGATCACAGCAAATGCTTTCCCCTGTGTTTGTCTTTCCATATATATTCTTGTTAAAGGATGGTGAATTCTGAGGCTAGAATCAGGATGTGGATTTTGGAGATAAGGGCCAAGACTTCTACTTCGTCAACGTTGAATGTACGTTATTGCTTCTCAAGCCTGGATCAACCCTGAACCAATTATATAAGAATCTCTGGAGTGGTGTTTTGGTGTCAATCTTTTTAAAAGTCACTGGAGTGATTCTGTTATGAAGCCAGGAGAGATAATCACTGATGTAGGCTAGATGTGGTATGAATGACCCAGCACAGTTCGACAGTTTAAATACTACATTATTACACAGGGGTTTAAAGCCAAAATATTAGCCAGTAACATACAGCAACTACCTGGAGCCTTGTGGGCAAGGCAAAAAGGAGAGGGCTTTCAGGGACTTAAGCTTCTGACATAATTAACCAGCACAATATGCAGTGGCCTCTAAGAAAATTATGTGAATGCAAATTTATAATTTTTAAGTGATATACAGATGGTAAAATGAAATTAAGAGTGCAAGGTTTATTGGAGGAGGCAATGCCTGCAGAAGATAAAAGAGAGAGAAAGTAGGATTGGATTGGGAAAATCTTCAGACCATGATGTAGATCTGACACCTGTGAAAAGAACGGAAAGAAAAACAGGATTAGGCAGGGGGAGCCTCCCACCGAGATGCAGTTCTGACAGTCTTGGCTAGTCTAGTTGGGAGAAATAAGGATTGCTAGTTAGAGAGCTCCTGCATCAGGTTAAATGGTCCTGGCCCTATTATCATTGACATTTTCAGTTATTGGTTGGGGGCTGACCAGAAAGATCTTAGACCCATCACAAAAGCTGAGGTGAATCTTGAAGTTTCTAAGAGCCAGAGGCAGTAGGTACCTACACACCTTGAAGGTGGACAGACGGCAAGTTGTTTCTTGAAGGGAGATTGAAGTTCTGTGGTTCTATGACTATTACAAACTGATATAGCATAATATCAACATTTTTAACTCTTTCTTTCAATTAGCATCCTCAACTCAGAAATTACTGGTGAGAAGTTACTGTCTCTTGGCATAGACCTTTGGTCACCACAT
>NW_012139413.1:10726378-10727499 GCF_000956105.1 Propithecus coquereli
TCAGCAAGATTGCTGACTAGAGGTGCCTAATGCCCAACCCCCTCACGGAAGAGGACCAGTACAGTGAATAAACAGCCATATTTCAACTAGAGGATGTGAAGACTCAGAATGCCCACATAAAAAAAGGAAATAAAACATCTTGACTTTGCAACCTCATCTCCCCAGTTGACATGAGCTCAGAACAAGGACAGACATTCCTTTGGGAGAAAGGTAAGCAAGAGACCTGAGAAGCCCTCATTAAAGATGTGGACACCTACTGTTTTTGCTGCAGGAAAACACTGCAATCACCACCAGCCTTGAGTCCAACCTAGGGAGGTCCATGAAGTTCACATGGCTATATTACTCCAAAGAAGGGGCCCACATTGTGCCCCTCCCTCTGTTGTGATCCAGGCTGCTACTCTAAGACACAGTCTTGAGACCAGAGCCATTGTGAGAGTGTATCCTGCTCCCAGGACCAGTAACCACTGCAGGATCCCATCCCTGAGCCTCCGCTGCCACTACACTGCACCTATATGTCATAGTGCAGTATTCCCTAACCTAGCAGCTACAGCTCCCCAGCCCCTGATAATAAATTGCCTAGGAGGTACTCCATTTTCTCTCCCCAGGGACTCCAACCCCAGCTACGCAGAACCTAGGCCCAGCAGGACAGGCATACCCTGGTGCCTAAACCCACATGATACCCTGCTCCCCAAGGAATGGGCAATCTTGGAGAGGTTGCTCTCAACCCTGATGGAGCAGCCCTCATGCACCCGTGTTCAGAACAGTCCAGAGCTCCTGCCCCCAGTGGGAAGGCAAAGTCCAGGACCTCATGGCTTCAATGCTGAATTGTACCAAATAATTAAAGATGAACTTATACCAATTATTTGCAAACTAGTCCAATAAATTGAAAAGGAGGGAATTCTTCCAAACTTATTCTACTAAGCCAGAATCACCCTGATAACGAAACCAGACAAGGATACAACAAAACAGAACACTACAGATCACTAGCCCTAGTGAGCTTAATTGCAAAAATCTTCAACAAAATAGTAGCAGACCAAATTCAACATCACATTCAAAAGATGATTTACCACACTCATGTGAGATTTATCTCGAGGATGCAAGGATGGTTCAAAATTACAAAT
>NW_012139413.1:10740254-10746069 GCF_000956105.1 Propithecus coquereli
TTGGGTTGCCCAGACTGGCAACCAAACTCCTGGCCTCAAGCAATTGTCCTGCCATGGTCTCCCAAAAGGCTGGGATTACAGGCTTGAGCCACCTCACCTGGGTTGTCTTTTTTTTTTCTTAGTTATTTGTGGGAGACTTTAATATATTCTGAATAAGAGCCATGTATTGGGAAAATATATTGCAAATATTTTCTCTCACTTGTATTACTTTTTCAGACTCTTAATGATATTGTGTTTATATAGGTCGCAAAAACATGAATCAGAAAAGTAAAAATTACTAAACTGGAATTGATTAAAATTAAAAATTGCTTTTTGAAAACACTGTTAAGATAATGAAAAAGCAAGCTGCAGATTTGGAGGAGGGGCAAATATTTTCTGTATACATATCCAATAAGGTAATGGTGTTCAGAATATATAAACTCCTACAACTCAATAATAAGAAGACAAACAACTTAATAAAAAACAATGACAACAATTTTATAAATGCATTTCATAAAAGGCATCTTCAAATGGTATGTAAAGGCAAAACAAGATGCTCAATGTCATTAGTTAGAGAAATGTAAAATAAAACCACAATAAGATACCAATATACACTCACGACAATGGCTAAAATTAGAAAGACTGAAAATACCAAGTGATGGCAAAGATGCAGAGTGCCTAGAGACTTCATATATTGCTAATACAAATGACAAGCAGTAGAGGCACTTTAGAAAGCAATTGGAATTTCTTCTAAATTTAGACATACATTTACTACATGAACGACGAATTTTACTCCTAGATATTTACCCAAAAGAAGTGAAAAATCATGCCCACATTAAGACTTGCCTGTCAACATTCATAGGAATTTTATTCACAAATGCCAAAAACTGCAAACAACCCAGGAAATTTCTTTTCCTCTTTTAGGCAGTTTGAATAAACACCTGGGATAAGACAAAATATCCTCTCGGTTCTTCTCTGCATCTCAGGTAGTTCTTTCCCATGCTTTTAGTAAGAGCTGGCTATCGTGAACTCTTTAGACAGAATATTTATGAGAGGTTTAATCTTTCCTTCAGATGTTTTGAGCTTTACTCTATTGCTTACCATACTGCTTTAAAGTTTGGTAAATATTTTGAGGAGGTGACTAGCCATGTGTTTGAGGTGAGCAACATTCCCAAAGTGGCACTTGGTATTCTAAATAATGGGAAACTATTGGAAATTTAAAGTCCACCTTCTATAAGCCCTCTACATCCTGTGTGACCAAGATTTCAGCAAATGTATGTCGAGTAAAATTTGGCCTTGTTGGGAAATCCAAATTTTGGGTTGGACACAAATTTGTGTCCAATAAACAGCAGAATTGCTAGTTTCTCTTCCTCCAACAACATTATTCTGCACTGGAAAGCCTGACTCTCAGCCCAACATCAGAGATCTGCAAATGATTCTAGAGAAGGTAATTATTAGAATTTCCATTCATTTAATCCTTTCTGTTTTCACAGATATCTGACACTTTTAAAAACTTACGTTTGCAGTTAATCTGTCTTTTGTTGTGATGGGGACATTTTGTGCAGCAACCCTCTATTGCTTTTTTAGCATTAGAAGTTTCTTCTACATATTTGTATGCCCGTGATCTAGTTTTTCAAGAAAAACTATAACATATTCTCCTTGTAAATTAAAATACACAGATTTTTTTAAAAATTCAAAAACTATTAAATTTATAAACTAAGAAACATTCATAAATTAAAAGAACAAATATATACAATATTTAACAAAAATTAATCTGATGTTCTAATACTTATTTGTCCTTTTGAAATTTGTCATCGAATTTATTTTCTTAAATACTTATACAAACAGACATTAGTTTACTTTCCTAAAATACAGGTTGAATCACATCACTGTCCATTGGAAAATCTTCAATTTGTCTATTTTTTAAAAAGAATAAAATTCCAATTCCTTTGATGGTGTTCAACACTTTCCATGACCTTGTCTTAATTATTTTTTTAGTGGTTATATATTTTACTGCATCTATCCACTCATTTGAATTATGGATCTTTTAAATTTAACTTACTCTCTGGATCTCCTATATAATCTCCCATCTATGCAACTTTATGTCTGTATTGGTTCTGAGTAGAACACAACAACCGACCTCTCTGCCTATCAAAATCTTACTTTTTTTCCCAAGGGCTAACTCACAGAACCCCTCCTCCATTGAGGCGTACCCTAATCAGAAGTATACTCATCTTCCTTTAAATTCCAATCATTGCTTGCATCTCTTCTTAGCACTTAGTTTTTCCTGCTCTTTTTCTTTATACTCAGTGGTCTCTAGATCTTTCCATGTTAGTAGGAAACTCCTTGAAGGGGAGCCATATCTCAGTCATGTTTGTATTCTCATATGCTATGCATGAAACGTACTCAAATATTTGTTGAATGAATATGACTATTGTTTATTTGCTTACAAATGTGGTTCATTGGTAGAAAAGAACACTAATATTTTACAGTTAAGATCCACTACCTTAAAATAGACATTTCATCTAGTTGACTTTCTGGCCAATTACCTACTTTTTAAGTTATTAATATAAAATATACGCTTTAAATTACTAAAAAGTGCTTTTTTTTCTTTAAAAGTGAACTTCTGGCTACTATCATTTATAAAACCTTTTCCTACTGCATCTTTTAAAATAAAGCAACATTTTGCACAAAGCCCAGGTCAGTGCAGGGATAATTTGAATGATTTCTACCTCTCAATATATCAGATTAGAGAAATTTAAGGTAAAAATTCATCAAGTAAATATCAGTATTTCTCAACTTGAAAAATATTTTCATGAACATTTTAATTTTATAAATTATGTGCTGCAAACTTTATTCAGACTATTTAGATATAGAACATTCATTGCACAGTTTGGGCATCAATATTGTCCTTTAAAGGAAGAAATAGTAGCAGTTTTTGATTGCAAGAAAATTATAGTCTTTCCTGTATTATAAATATCAAAGTCATCATAAGGCAGGCAGAGAGTTATAAAATGTCTCTCTTTCAGTAGTTGGACAATAAAGAGAAAAATGAACATCATCATGGACTTTAATGTGCACAAAAAACAAAATATTCAATAAAAGTTATTAATTGTGTCTAGTTTCTTGTTGTCTTATTTATGCAGGTAATATATTTGAACTGATTTTCTGTTCCCATAAAGATGAAAATATAAAAAAATATTATAGAGAAAGAGCAGAGTAAGTCAAGATGCATTAAGTTGGTGGTTCATCATACAGAGATTAAAGCAATTCCAATATTTTCTTGATTTCTTAATGTCGAACAAGTCATAGTCTTTGATAGTAAATGTCACCGAAGATAAATAATCTCAACTGACTGAGGGCTATAAGAAAAATTACCAACCTCTATTGGGATATAAAATTAAGAATGGGAGTAAAAATAAATCTCTCTCTCTCTCTCTCTCTTTTTTTAAGAAAGGTGGTTCCTTATACAACAGGATGATAAACTTATGTTCCTAAAAGAGTCCTTTTAGAAGAACAGCCTAATACTAATTTGCCTTTTTTTTTTTGAGACATAGTCTCACTGTGTTGCCCTGGCTAGAGTGCCGTGGCATCATCCTAGCTCACAGCACCTCAAACTCCTGGGCTCAAGCAATCCTTCTGCCTCAGCCTCCGGAGTAACTGGGACTACAGGCATGCGCCACCATGCCCAGCTAATTTTTTCTATGTATTTTTAGTTGTCCAATTAATTTCTTTCTATTTTTAGTAGAGACGGGGGTCTCGCTCTTGCTCAGGCTGGTCTCGAACTTCTGAGCTCAATCTGCCCGCCTCGGCCTCCCAGAGAGCTAGGATTACAGGCGTGAACCACCGCGCCCGGCCACTAATTTGCCTTTGAAGAATGAGAAAACTGAGGCACTTGTCCATGTTTACAAAATTTATTTTCAGAACAAAGCTTAGAAACTACTTCTGAACAAGACTAGGACCCAAATCTTCAGTCAACATTTCTACATAACAATTTGCTTTCTTTTATTTTGATCTGACTGCATCAATTGGAACTTCTTCATTTAAACATTTTCAAACTCAATAGAAATAAAAAGGAGATGGCTTTGATTTAATTTAAAATGTCCAACTAGTTTTATTTATTCTTTTTCATACTCAAAGTTCCTATAGCCTGAAAAGTTGAATATCTCTACATGTAAACCAAAAATTTGTTTTTTAAAAAAATTTCCATTCAATATTTCTGTTTTATGGAGCAGGCTAATTGACAAAAAGATTTGTCATTTGGAAATAAAACAAGATTGTTCTTGGCTTCCTTCCTTTGCAGGAATTCTTGATCTGAGTGGCTACAGTCTATAAATGACCTCTGGAATTTGGCTAGATGCTTAATTCAGTCTTATCAGCTACCTGGTCTCCTTTCCACATGTCTGCAGCCCATGCTTCCCTACAAGTACTTACTTATAAAACAAATCCTAGGCCTACAGGCTCCTGTTGGTCCCATAACTACCACTGAGTCCTCCCATTCAGGGCAAGTTCCAGGATGAGCCTGCCTCATGTGTCATTTCAAATCTCCTGCCTTTCCTATCTTCCTGCCGAACCAGCAAATGGAGATGGGCTGTTCCTTTGTTGTCTACAGAGGGGGAACAGAATTCCAGTCTAAACCACTCTTGTCATTTCTCCCCAAGAATAGCAGCCCCTGGGCTGCCTTCAATGGTAAGCATGTCATTCCACACATGGGGAAAGACTGGTTTACACGTGATTTCCTGCTGCTGTTGTCACCAACAGAGATTCTTAATGTAGGAAATCTATTCACCACTCCGGATTCCCCTTTTTTCAATTGTGTGGTCCCAGGAATGTCTGCTTACTATATTTTATGAGAGATTCCCATCACTCTTTTCCTGGTCTCTGAGAAATTGCAATGAAAACCAATATTGGATCATTTTTTCTTAGGGAATGAAGTTTGGGAGAAGTAGGAGAAATGGGGCAGAAGCAATTCAGGTTGGGCATATTTAACCACCCATAATAAACTGAGTCAATATTAATAGAGGCATAATTACCAGATCAATTCAAATAATCATTCCTCTGTACTCTGCACAAGGAAGTCTACATTTACAGATAGCCTAGAAACACGGGAGTTGGAATGAGATCAGATTTATCACAATTCTGCTCCAAGGTCTTTGGTTTATTGTCAACCTGTAAAGAGAATAGCCACCTGGTAATGACATACAATTTTTAACCACTATCCTAATATTATCTAAAACTCAATTACTACACACACACACACACACACACACACACACACACACACACACACATATATATGTGTAGAGTGAGACAGAGAGACAGAGACAGAGAGACAGAAGATTACTGAAAAAACTTGCAATCATTTATTCATCCAGATGTTCTAAACACTACCATTCATATAGTAAACAAACAGACAGAGCTCTGGGTATCTAGAGCATAAAATTCTTGGTTTCCTAGAGAATTGCCTTTACTGGTCCAGATTATAATGTCAGGGCACTGGCCATATGAAGAGATACTAAAAAGAAAAACCCTATGAAATTTATCATTATATATTTTATGAAAATGTGCATTTTTACATATTCCTCTGAATCCTTTTCCTAAGAAGAAATTCTTTCTTCTTAATGTCAAGTCTAGCTGTATTTTTATTTTTTAAATAATTTGGCTTTTTAAAAATCTTACTGGCTTTATGAACTAGTAACTGGCCATTGTCTCATTGCTGACTAAGAATATCCAGGCCATATCTGTGGTCATCTATAGCAAGTAAATAATTTTTATTATTTTTTCTTTTGCTAACCTCATTCCTGACTTCATTTTATATTCTCAGTCTTGAATATTC
>NW_012139413.1:10747659-10773264 GCF_000956105.1 Propithecus coquereli
ATTTCATATATAGATAAGAATAGATTTCTGTAGCATCCCAAGACATTCAAATAAGCCTATTAGAAGTTTAGAAATGCTTTAGAATTGAGAAAAAGTAAAGACCTTTCAATGAGGTGAAAGGCTTGACTACAGGGTAATTGCAAAGGAGGCAATGATGCAATTCCAATTTTGAAAGTTATAAATTATGCAAGTGATTTCAACAGCAGGGGGGTTATTTGTCCTGATGTGAAGATGTTGCAAAGCTCATGAATTTCAAATCCGTAAATTAAGAACAAAGAATTTACAGCTTAGTTAGAAGCAAATGAAAGACAAGTTATGCCAACAGAGGTCAATGCTGTAGCTCACTCTCACTATTAGGGATTGTTCAGTGTTACCCTCTTCTGACACTCCGTTTCAAAAGAGGAAACGTGCTGATGGATAAAGTCCAAGGACATAGGTGATTGAGGTGACAGAGGTCTGAGTATTTAGAGATGATATTAAAAATAGGTTGAAAGCTCTTGCAACTGCCTGTTATGATGTTTAGATGTAGCTCATTTTATCCCTTCTCCTGGTCATTTCCTTTTTGGTTTGATGATGTGAGAAATATCTGCTCTAATTTACATCCCCACCAGAAGGTGTAAGGGCTCCCTTTTCTCCATATCCTCACATCCAGCACAGGTAACTTAGCCCAGTTTTACATTTTAACAGATCATATCGTAGCTCTGCAAGGAACCCAAATGTTTTCCATGATATTAACAATTTGTTTAACATTTCATTCATTCAAAGTATGCCAGAAAACTAAATAATTTTATTATAGAACTAAAAATAGCAGATAAAATAATCCAACCTGCTGTTTCGTCCAATTACTGTACTATCAATTCTACCAATTGAATCAGCTATTTCAGACTGTCAAAGAAAAGAAAAAAGCATTGACCCAAAAGAAGGTCAATCCAATAGTCACATAGACATTACCTATATTCAACACTATATGGCTCTTTGCATTTGCATTTTCCCTCATATTTCATTTCAGCAGAATCCTCATATATGACAGCCAAAGTAGATGGAACAAAAACGGTTCATCAAGGGAATTGCATTAGGAGAGCTGAAATTTAGACATTTCCTAAATGAACAAGTTCAATAACAAACTCAGATTCCTGAAACAACTGGAATTTGGTATAGATGAATGCCAGATCAATAGGCTTTTAAATCGCAGAAAAGTTGGAAAGCTGCAAGTGAAATTGAAGTGGTTCTTTGTTTGAACTCAATTTCTTTGTCATTGTATATTTTTCTTCAGTTGAAACCTTTTTGGAAATCACTACAAAAGCTCTTTTTGAGGATAAAAAAATGCAAATATATCCCTTTTAGTTCATCATATTCTTATGAAGTTTTATTAAAAGATTTTTTTTCTTCAAATGTATGGCTTTGTAATCCTGTGTTGTTTTCTTAGACTGCTTTTAATGGATATCTTTATAAAGCTTGTTATCACGAAAGGAAATGTAGTTATCATGTATATTATGCCCATAATTATTAAATCATACATATCAATTAGTGGGATTTTTTCTATGAGATGTTATTTCTCATGGCCATTTTTTTGTTTCATCATCATTACAATACTTTGTATCTGTACATTGCATTAAGCCAATTTTACCTTGATTTTATTTCCTTGCTTTTAAATCCTAAGCACAATAAAAAATGTTTATAAGGATTAAATATTTTTAACAATAATTTCTCTCTATTGGGGAAATTTGTGCTCCAAATTTCAATGTGATATTTTACAAAGTGAAACACCAATAGTAATGGTGTGAGCCCAACAGAAGGTAGAACAAGGATGTGCAAAGTCATCTCCAAAAGTCTCATGTTTTTAGTTAAAGCATTTGCTTAGGTTCATACTACTTTGATTTTTTACTCGAGTAAAATGCACATAACAAAATTTTTCACCTTAACCATCTTTAAGTATATAGTTAAGTGTTATTAAATACATTCATAGTGTTGTGCAACCATCACCACCATACGTCTACCTGACTCTTTCTATGCTGCACAACTGAAACTCTGTACCCATAGAAACACAAGCCCTTGTTGTCCCTAACCTCTAGCTCCTGGCACTCACCATTCTACTTTCTGTCGCCATGATTTTGACTTCACTAAGTGCCTCATATAAGTGAAATCATACAATATTTTCTTTTTGTCATTGGCTTATTTAACTTAGCATGATGTCATCAAGGTTCATTGATATTGTAGCATATGTCAGAATTTTCTTCCTTTTTAAGGCTGAATAATGTTCTATTGTATGCATACATCATATTTTGCTTATGCATTCATTTCTTCATAGACATTTGCGTTGCTTTCATGTTTTAGCTATTGTGAGTAATGCTGCTATGAACATAGGAGTACATATATCTATTCAGGACCCGACTTTCAAATCTTTAGTGTATATACCCAGAAGTGGAATTGCTGGATCATATGATAAGTCTATTTTTACTTTTTTATATTCCCATCACTTTTGACCTAACGATTTGACTTCTCTAATTTTCTTCTGTGACAAATCATCTTCTCTGATACATCTTCTGCTGGCTTTTTGTGCATGTTGTTGTTCCTCTTTTCCCTTTGTTTAGAATGACAAGACAACTTTTTAAAATCTATTTTTAATCTTTAACACATATAAAAGTTGACAATGACTAGGCTGTATCTTAAATCTTTATAGGTTAATGTCTTAGAAACTACCACCTTAATCCATAAATTTCACTGGTATTTCTTAGGATGTTACCAAAATTGGAGAATTTTCCTTTTTGTTTGTTAGACTTAATTGATTTTCATAAAAGCAAATAGCCAGGGGTGTCAGGATACCAAGAGACAGAGATCAGTTAAAAGTTATTTTTTCTGTTTCCTTTACCCCCCTAAACAAGGCAACATTAAACAACAGAAATCACATGGTCAATGATAATTTTCTGTTTGGGCTGCTAAAATTTCCTTTTCATAGAAATTAGAACACAGCAAGTTGAAGAAATAGACCAAAAAATGTCCCAGCACCAAAGCCAAACTTAAGGGGCATGAGTGGGTAAATATTTCAAATAAAAGATATGTTCTCACCTCTTTTATAACCTTCTTGGTGTCTAAAAAATGGGCGGCGATGATATGCAACTGCAAGCTTCTTTTTATTATATTGCAATTATCTAACAAAATACATTTAGAAAAAGCAGCAATTTTTAACTTTTATAGTACTTTTTTACCTCAGCAACTCAATACATTTGGCAAGAAGGTATGAACTAACTATATGCAATTTGAAGAGATCATAGTTTTGATCAAAACTGATAACCTCAAGAAGGGTTTATTTCTGGTAAAACCTGTCTTATTGAAAATAAGTCCTCAATCCATAAATTCACTGAGAGATCTTTATACTTTAAAGAAATCCAAAGTTTTACCTGTGCTACTCAATCAGACTAAGAGCATAGGCTCAGATCATGAAAAGACAGCTTAATTCATACAGAAAGAGAGAAATTCTCTGCTTGCACTGCAAGTGCTTATGTACATTAAACATCCTACTGAATATTGTTGGTTTACAAAGGAAACAAGAGAACTGTGTTAAAGTTTGAAAATTTAGGATTTTTTAAATCAGAAGCACTGGTTTCAATTCTCAGCCCAATTATTAGCAGTATAACAGAGGACAAATCAAATATTATCTCTGAGCCTCGGTTTCCATATCTGTAATATTAATACTTCACAGAGTTGTTTATAGGAGTGTTGAGAATACAGATAAACGTTCATTTGTATGTGCTATCTATTTTGTTCACATTTATTCAGCATCTAGAAGAGTCAGGCACTCTACCAGGAACTGAGGGGAGCAAAGGGGTTGACAGCTATATCCTTGAAATCTATGCTCTGTTCAGAAGAGACAGATGTATTAATAAAAACATCAATATAACATGTTTATGTTGCAACTGAGAAAAAAATCTAAGTACTATAAGGTGTCTTGGTAGAGACAGACCAGCTCTGTCTTTGAATGTCAGATTTCATGTAAGAGACAATATTTGAGCTGAGTTTTGAAAGAAAAGAGTTTTCCCAGGGAGAAAGGATTCACAGTGTAGTAAAAACCACATGTACATGTAGGAGGATAGAGGGATAACAGAGAACACAATGCTAAAGAAAACTGAATAGACTTGTGCAGATGGAGCATAGAGTCTCTGGTAGTTGATGAGGCTTGAAACTTCAACTAGGAACAGACTGTAAAGGGTCATGACACACAAAGACTTTTAGATTTGATGTGAAGGACACTAATGAGCTATGGTTCTTGAGGAAAGAGATACTTTAGAAAAACTAGTCTAGCTATAGCAGGAAGAATAGTTTGCTATTCTCGAGACTAGAGTCATGGATACCAAATAGTACCTGCTGTAGCAATTCAGGTGTGTGGTGATGAGGTCAGGGTTAAAGGACAGAGGCCAGTGTTTGGAATTAGAGGATGTGTTTGGTTGGAGACATGGTTAACTTCAAGGATTATATTGGGTGTGTTAAGAAAACAGCACTTGTGGAAACAGTTGTTTGTTCCATTGAAACTTATCTCACAGTAAACTTTTTCAACATTCAGTTAGCAAATCTTTCTTTTGCTAAAGAACAAAATCAAGCTCTGCATACAAGGTCCTCTGTTGCCTCTATCCCTTTCTGCAGCATCATCTCTAATTGGTGTCTAGGTTTCAATAATCCAGCAGCAATTCCCCAAATAGGTAATACTCTTTCTAGGCTCTGTACCTCTGGACACTGTTTTCTATGCCTAAATGCCTGTATTTCTCCATCACACTCTCATTGTTAATATTATTGTGATAATGTAAACTCCACTTGACTGGTGTCCATGTCTGGTTTCCCCTCTGGCAGATAACAGGAACACAAGAAAATTTTAGTAAATAAATGAACAAATAAGGTGAAAATCATTATATTGGATCAACTTTGCACAATGAAGGTCTGTCTTTTGACAAATATTTGTTTCAAGTATTCTCAAAGTTAGTAGGATAGGCTTCTGAGCAGAGTCAGCATACTAAAACACTGCTTATTTAAGTGTGTTTTCCCCCCAAATATAGCAGCAATAGGGTGATCCAAATTTCAGAATTATAAGCCTGTTAAAAATTTAAAAATCAAAATGTCTCCTAAGTTTCTATGTTGTCGTTTTTTCACGTTATGCAACTCATATTCTTACACTAATAGGTATATAATCTCTATCAAACGTAATAAAAAAGAAGCCTCAATCTATGTTTTAACAGTGTGAAATATAAAGCTTAGAGTTAATCTTTTCTTGACATCCCTACCCTCATCATCTTCACCAATGTGCACAGGGAAGCATTGTTTGAGCATGATCAAAAAAATGAGGCCCAGAAATACCAAAGTTAATGGCTTTACTGTATATTAAAAGAATTACCTCACCATCAAATGATTTTTTTGTTCTCTTTCTGACCACTTCAATGAATAAAGCAGGATAATGACATTCTCATTATTTTAGGAAGACATTTGCATCCGTAATGAAAGAGTCCCTAAAGGGCACAGACACCATAGAGGCGACTGTCTGAATTAATTAAAATTGTTTGCCTGATTAGATAGAAAATGCAAGTATAAACTGCACATCAGGGAAAGTTTCTCTCTCTTTTCATCAAAACATAAGAATAAACTATTTTTAACAAAATGCCTTACAGGATTAAACTTTAGAAAACAAAATGTAAGTTTCCACATATTTCTCTACTCAAAAAAACTGACTCTCTTACTGGACAATAAAAATAATAATATACATATACTATATTTGATATATTCTTCTAAATTTTTCTGTAGCGGGTTAATTGAGTCCAAATAGAATAAGAGTCTTTAAAATGCAAACATATATATCTCAAAATGAAAAAAATGCATTTAATATTCTTGATCTAAAATTTTTGATGTTTATAGATAACTCCTCTAAAAGGATAACAATTGATCGTTTTTTTAAAAAGTAATACATGCTTATAATTATAAAGAATCGTTTCTTCCTTATGTAAAACACACTCCCCAATGACAGACAGCAATCAAACACATCTTTCTCACTTTAAATATGTTTTCATGTGTGCAAATCAATTCAAATGAGATATTAATGTAGTATTTAATAGAGCCATTAAAATGTGAATTATCTTGAAATTATTATATTTCTTTTCCAATGTTTTCCTAAGATAGTTTTAGCCATAAGGGCAAGATATGTTTGTGAAGGTAACTATTATCTTCAAAAATACAAAGTTTTATAGAAAAGAGAATAAAATAAAAATACATGGCATATATCCTTCTAAAATAATTCCCTAGGAGAACAGGCTCACTTTTACTTTGGCCTACTATTATTTAGAGAAAGTGGATAAAGGTGAATATGTGGAATGCTGATTCAGACCAAATCCACAGCTATGGAAAGTTGCAAAGACTTTGCTTAGTAATAGTAGAACATGGAGTGGGAAGAATCTTGAAAAGCGCACAGATACACTCCCTGATGGTGTGTTATGGGGCCTTCTATGATACCCACATCCTTTTCCTTCCTTCCTCTGATTACTGTTAGTGTTTGTAGTCATCAATAGAATCTGATTATATGCTAAATTGTACTTTTAAATATTTCATTGTTTAAATCTTGTCTTTCCAACAGAAAGTTAAAAGCAGCAAGAGAAGTGCGAATATATGTTTCACAAATCATATCTTCATGATTGATAAAATGTTGATACTCCTTCTCACTTGCTTTTCTCTTCTTTGACTTTCTACCTTTATACTTTCTAGGATTTGCATCTTAATCAGGATGTTAAGAACACACATATCACCATAACAAATAAGGAAAGCAAAGCTTAATGCATTTTAAAGGGAATTAGAGTGAAAATGCCATAATGCTCTATATTTTTATAAACCAGTCATTTAGATATACTCATATAGAATAACACCAGATATATCAATAAGGAGAAAAACTTCAATTTACTGGAGTAGCTATCTATTTCAGTGGCTTAATAAAAATTTTATTTTAGCAACCCATTGTACTAGAGAATGGTGTCATAATATAGGGTATATGTGCTTGTTTAACCTTAAACTAATATAGGAAATTCACATATATGATAAGTTCTGTCTCTAAAATCCTGTAAAATATTTTTATGATGTTGAAGTAAAACTCAATGGAAATCAAGTGGAAGAGGGAAGGACCTCTCTTCCACTCGCACCTGGGGAAACTCGCACCTAACGGGTACAATGCACACTATCTGGGTGAAGGGCACACCCACAACTCTGACTCAAAAGATACAAAAGCAAATCCAAAATGTGTGTGCCCCCATAATATTCTGAAATCAAAAATAAAAAGAAATTACTTGTCAAAAATGGAAATTTTGAGTAAATTTTCCCTTTTCTAATAGCAGACAATTTATTAGCTGATATTTTTTCCCACTAAATTATTTTTAATACTGTCGGGGCCCATTTTATAGATACAGTTTACAGATATCTCTATACATCTTTATAAGCTGTACAGACAACTTACATTGGGTAAGATGTTAGACAACTTACCCAAAATTATTTGACTAATAATTGGTTCCATAACCAGATATCTAATATTTTTATTTTATTGCTTCCCCAATGCTTCCAATGATAGCTATGTAAGGAAAGGCACAAAGAACACTAAGATATGCTCTGAAGGAGATAATTATCTAAGATGGAGGGGACTTGTGCAAAAATTAACTAAACATGAAACAGACAGTGCCATTTGAAGTTCAAGTAGAGTGTTAGATGAGTTAATGAAGAGGAGGAAAAGTTTACTTCCAGCAGGCATCCAAGAGAGTATTACTGGCGTGATGATGTTTGCTGTAGGCAATATTGGACATAATGCAGTGAATTCTGTGTGTAGACAAACTCATCTAGTAACAGCACAGACCTGGCAAATCTTGGAGGAATGATTAGTTCATCGAGATTCAGCATCAGGTGCAGAAAAGGAAATAAGAAAGTAAAGCTACAAAGATAGAGAACTGTAGAGGAGGGCAATAAATGCTACTCTAAAATTTGCTATGTATTTTGTTGGAAACTAAAGGTGGTTAGGTATTGTAATGGCATCAATAAAATTATGCTTCAGGACTGAAGCATAATGTTCTAGCAAGTTATAAGTTCAGTTGGAAGGAATGACATTAGAGAAGAACATAAGTTTGGCAAGTTGATATGAAAGTCTATAAGCTATTATTGAGTACAGAGGAAGATTATAGAGCAAGATATCATTTAAAATCATAATATTGTGCTGACACTAATATTAACAAAGTAATTAACATTTATTGAACCTTTATTATGCATCAGGCCTTGGATTAAGCACTGTACAAGGATTACTTTATTTAATCTTCACTAAACTGTAATCATAGATGGTAATGTTATCTATGTCTTACAGATGAGGAAATGCAGGCTCTGAGAGGTTAAATAACTTGCCTAAGTTCTCATATCTAGTAATAAGAGGAGCCAAGATTTGAGTCCAAGCTTTCTGATTCTGAACTCACGTTATTAACAACTATAAATTTGATAATCAATTGTTCTGGGATATAAGAGATGAAAAAATCAAGGAAGGCTGAGAGCTGAGGCTTGGCAACTGGAAAGAGAGCTGTGCCATTAATAGATATTGGGACATTGATAAAAGTGTTTCTTTTCAGTAAGCTTTGGCCTGTGCAGGCCTAGTATCAGTCTAACTGCTTTGACCTTCTATCCAAGGAATGTACACAAGCAGCGGGCCTGCTGAGAGCATTGGGAGGCAGAGGGAAAGACCTCTCAGTGGCTGACTGCCAGCAGGGCAGCACTCAAAAATATGGTTATAGTTCATTTTCATGCCTGCCAGGAGGAAAAGTGGTATGATTCCAATTTATAGATGAATAAATGTACTCATAGATGTTAGACAATGTACCCAAAGTTACCTGGCTAATAATTAATAAAGACAAATTCTATTCTGCCTTCCCTATTTATCAGAGTCCAATCCCTTTTCAGAATACTCAGATTCAGATAATTTTATAACTGCTCATTGAATCTTCAATCACACATCACTACAAAAAGAATCTTTGAAGGGCACCCCTTTAAAAAATAGAAGCTTATTGGTTCTATTGTTAAACTACAATTCTTTTGCAATAATTATATTAAATGTTAGTAAATGTCTACACAGTTCTTTTTAACTAGCTAGGTAGCTATTTCTTCTTTCTAGACATGACTTTCCTCATCTACAGTTCCCTAAATACATCTCAGATGTCCATGATGACCTGCAAAATTCTACAATCTCGCAGACTCTTCTCAGAGCTCATCCTCTTTGACTTCTCTGCCAACCACGCCCTCCTTTCATCCATGTCTTCTTTGCTTTCACAGCGCTACACCCTCTTTCTCTTCCACCTCTTTATGCTTTCAGTTTTAGTGTTCCCTACTCCTACCTCCTCACTACTCCTTTAATACAATCTTTCCCACGAAATCATGTCCTTTTCTATTACTCTCCTCTGTCATGCTCAAATAGCCCATTCACTTCAATAAATTCTCCCTTAAGGAATAAATCCTGAAATTTTATCTACTGGCCAAATTTTTATCCTAAATTTCAAGACGTGGCTTTGTGGGTGTCTTACTCTAACCTATTGCCTACTCTTGGGTTCCTATCTTAATTAATAGTACCAATTTCCTCAAAGTTATTTTAAAACCAATGTCTAGGTATCTTTCTCCATGACCCTGTCCATCTAATAAGTTGCCAGATCCTTTAAATTCTAACTCCCAATATCTTTCATGATTAGAAAAAAATAATAATGATAAAAATGCTATCAACTGCCCCCACCAATACTACCATTATTGATTGTTTATTTCATATCAAAACCATACTAAACATTTTCTGCCTACGATATCACTTAATGCTCACAATGCCGTTAGAGTGAAAACATTTTTTTTTTTATTTCAGCATATTATGGGGGTACAGATGTTTAGGTTACGTATGTTGCCCTTCCCTCTCCTCCCCTCACCAAGTCCAAGCTTCAAGCGTCTCCATCCCCCGGATGGTGCGCATCGCATAGAGTGAAAGCATTTTAAGCAAGGAAACTGAGGAGACTCGGGAAATGCTTGCTCTTGGTCACATGAGAAAAGGTAGACTCATGATTCATACTCAGATGGGACTAGCACCAGCCCTGAGGCCCTCTGCTCCGCTGCCTCGTCCTTTCCATTCCCACTTTTGGAACACGAGTTCTTCCTTTATCACCTATTCTCTGAACTAATGCAAAGGCCTCCCTGCCTCTAACTGTGGCTCCTCCCCACAAACTGTTCTTTGTCATTCATCTATCTTCATAAAAGCAAGGTTAATCGCAATTTATCTTCAGAAATCTTCCTCACAGCCCTGAAATAAATGAGAAGTTTTGAGGGCAGGCCAGGCTTCCTAGGCTGACGACCCAAAACATTTTCCTAGTAACTCAATTTCTTTACTTCTTCAACAGACATTGATGTAGCTTTTCTTATGTGCCAGACCCTAATCCTTTACAAATATTACCACAGTTAATCCTCAGACAACCAATGAGGGAGATACTTTTTTCCTCCATTTTACAGATTTAAGAATTTAGCACAAAGAAATCATGTCAATTGTCCCATGTCACAAAGCTCGTAGCTAGTGTATCTGGGAATCAAATCCCAGCAGTCCAACTCCAAAGCCTATGCTCTTAGTCCTCAGGCCATTCTGCCTCTCCATCGCTTTGATTTGAGAGGTTAGCAAGAAGCATGTCTTTCCTCTCAAATATATATGAGATCCCTTAAGGTATCCATCTTTACATCTTCCTTTTTCATCTTGAAATACCACAGTATTTAACACAGAGAGCTTTTCAAATATAAGATCATTTACTTAACAATTATTTATTGAACACCAGAATTTGATGTAGATCTTAGAGATGCAAACTCTTTTGAAAGGCAGAACAATTCTGTTTAAGAAAACTTATCCAGCATGTGAATGAGGCAATAATAATAATGAATGTAAAGATTGCAATAAAACAGAACATGACAAAAATGGAGAGGGTAGTAGAATTTAGATAAATGGGGCAAAGTCACATTTATGCTGTGAACTGACTATTAGGGAGATGCCTGTTCATCATTAATTCCAAGGTAAGGACTTTCTAGTCAGAGAAAAAAGAGCAAAGATACTATAAGGGATATAAATGACATTGTGACTTTCCTTAGAAATATAGAAGATTAGTGTGGCTAGACTTTGGTTAATGAGGGAGAGAGTAGTACAGTAAGAGGTAAAACCTCCAAGTAGTCAAGATCAGATTTTTTAAGGCCTTATAAGCCAAAATAAGGAGTATTAAATGTATTCCAAGTTCAGTAAAAAGTTATTGGATCCCATAGAAGCTGAAGGTCTTAAAAAATTTTTCTAAAGTTAATGAATTTTAAACAGGGCAACAAAATAATCTGATTTTCATTTCTAAAAGATTATTTTATTGGTCATGTGGAAAGCGAAAACCAGTAAGGAGTCTGCCTGAATGGTCTAGAAAAGGAATTGGAAAACTTTCCTTGCAGAGAGACAGAAAATGAATAATTTAGGCTTTGTGGCCATACAAATCTTGGTCAGAACTATTCAGTTCTGCCATTGCAGTGGAAAAGCTCCCACAGAAAATAAACAAATAAATGTGGTTAGCTTTGTTCCAATAGAACTTTATTCATGTACATGGAAATTTGAATTTTATATCATTTTCACATATCATAAAATATTATTCTTGTATTTTCAAACCATTTAAACATGTAAAAGCTATTCTTACCTGGAAGGCCATACAACAGCAAGTAGTGTATTCAGCAAGCAGAATTTGGCCCATAGGCTGTAGTTTAACAACCCTTGGTCTAGATGAGAAATGATGATAACTTAACTATGTTCATAGAGATGGAGGAGTCATTTACCTATATGAGGAAGACTTTAGAGGAGTAGAGTAAGGTAGAGAAAAGGAGAGAAGAATAGTAAGAATTATATTTGGGATATATTATGCTTTAATATATCCCAACTTTAAAAAAGTAAAAATGGCCTCGAAATTTGTATTGTTCTCCCTTGAAATTTTATAGTATTCAGAAGCTCAATTTCTTATAACACATACGAGTACTTTCATGAATACCAGTACTTCAATTTATTAGGAACTTTGTATTTTAATTGGAAATGTATCTCCCTGAAACCTATACCTTTTGATTCCAGCTCTTCTTTCTGAGACTATGCAGCCTAACTGACATCTCTCCCATATGAGTATAGAAAATGTCTGAAGACATCTATTTTCCTTTTCTCTCTCCCAGTTCTCCAAGCTAAACATCCAGTCTTCAACCCTTCATTATAAGATACGGTTTTCAGAATATTTATGGATCTGGTAGACTACCTCAACTATTTTTTTTTTCTAGTTTAATGTCCTCCTTAAAACCAAACATAAAATGCCTGTCATGTTAGATGAAACACAAATAAGACTATATAACTTCTCACTTATCTTTGTTGACAAGAGTAATAGCTTTCAAATAAGATTAAATATAAATCAATCTATGTCACTATCTATAAAATCTATCTTTATCTGAATCAAGGCCCAGGGATTCAGAGTATTGAGGGGTTAATTATCAGTCAGACTGACAAAAGATTGTCTTCACTTTTCCAAGTCACCTCCATAGCAGTCTTCCAGTCCATCTGAAATTACTTACAACAAAGGCCAAATAACTATTAATATAACCACCACCTTCAAGTCAAAATACTACCAATGACATCCATTGAGCTGGTTCAATCCATAAATCTCACCTCTGCCTGGAGAAGTGTCAGAGATTATTTCTCCCCTTGGATAAAGCATTACTTCATCCAAATGAATCATACACAAGAGGCATAAAACTTCTTTTATATCCTTCATGCTTTTCCTTTTTTATTGCATACTTTATGGTTGGGGCTCTGCTTCCTAATTTTTGTTGCTTTGGATATGAAAATATGCTCTGAGGATGATCAAAAAATATAGAGGTAAGCTCCTTTTTACAAGCCTTATCCTTCAAACAGTATCTGAAAATTTTCCTAGAAATAAACAAGTAGAGCTGACTTTCTCAGTAAATTGCACAGAGACAATTCTAATAAGTGGTGTATAGTCACACCCCCCTGAAGAAGGAGCACTTAAAAGCGACCACACTCATTTTCTCTTTGGCACCATCATTACCTTAACATTCAGCACCACTAGTGATTATGATTTGATTTTTCCTAGTAGCTTCCTTCATATTTGACCTCAAGCCAATCTTCTCCAGGAACCCAATACCACACAATCCACTTATGAAGGGTATGGTAACTATGTAGAGACTATCACAGACTCATACTTGGCCTATATAAAAATCACATCTGTATTAGTCATCTATGGCTGCCATAAAAAAAAATACTACAGCCTGGTTGGCTTAAACAATAGGTACTTGTTTCTCAAAGTTTTGGAGGCTGTAAGGGAGGGGAAGGGCAACATACATAACCTAAACATCTGTACCCCCATAATATGCTGAAATAAAAATAAAAGAAAGAAAAAATAGGAGAAAATTATTATTGTGATCATAGGTTATGTAAAAAATTTATTTGATACAACACCAAAAGCAGGAACCATTGATAAAAAAAAAAATCATGATATTGGGAGATCAAGATATTTTTCTTGAGGCTCCTCCCCTTGGCTTGCAGATGACCTCTCTTCTGTGCACGTGCATCTCTTGTGCCTCTCTCTTTCTCTTCTTACAAGGGAAGCAGTTATATTTAAATAGGGTTCCACCCTTATTTAACTTTGATTACCTTTTTAAGGACCCTCTCTCCAAATATAGTCACATTAGGGGTTAGGGCTTCAACATATGAACTTGTGGGGGACACATTCCAGTCCATAACAGCATTTAATAGCATGGAAGCCATAAGCACACACAGAGAAAAGTTGTTGTTTTCTTTTTTTTTTAATTTCAGAATATTACAGAGGTACAAACGTTTAGGTTACATATATTGCTTTGCACCACCGAGTCAGAGATACAAGTGAGCCAATCCCACAGACAGCGTGTACTGTAACCATTAGGTGTGAATATACCCATCCCCTCCTCCCTCCTCCCACCTGCCCAACACCCGATGAATGTTATTACTATATATGCACTTAAGTGCTGATCAGTTAATATCAATTTGATGGTGAGTACATGTGGTGCTTGTTTTTCCATTCTTGTGTTGCTTCACTTAGTAGAATGGGTTCCAGCTCCATCCTGGATAATACAAGAGGTGCTAGTTCACCATTGTTTCCTGTGGCTGAGTAGTACTGTATGGTATAATATTGTTTTCTTATTGTTCAAAAAAGAAAACACAAGCTTTTCATTCTTTTCATCACAATCATTTTCACTGAGAGCTCTAAAACAGTCATGGTACACTTAGGGAAACAGAAACCACTCTAAGTATTTTAGACAAAGAGAATTTAATACATAAGTCAGTACCATATGTGACACAAGATCTGAGAAGTCAAAGAGAAGACAGAAAGATAATGCAGGAATTAGAAACAGCAAAAAGGAGCTACAACATCTGGAACAAGAAGGATACAAGAAGAAATAGTTACCATAACTATATGTCAGGATTCAGAATCACACCTCTATAGAGACTACCTAACAGAAATTAGAATGTCAAAGTACAGGTTCTCCAGATAGGCAGGGCATATATTGGGTTATGTTACTGAAGGGCTAAGGATAAAACCATTTTCAGTGTGGCTTTATCCTGGCTCAAGTCATGTGATCAGAATCTGGTTTATCCTTCTCAATTCTCAACTTTTCTTTCTTCGTTTTGGTATGATTCTTAAGCCGGCTTTACTCTCCTGGCACAAAAATGGCAGCCAGAAGCTCCTGCACGCTCTCTTATTCTTATCCAGTGGGGAAAGGCACAGCTTTCTTCCCCTAGTCATTTAAAAAAAATGATTTTTATTCAAATAAAAGCAGTTTAAGACACGTGCCTAATTTTGAACCAATAGCTGTAAAAAACATGATGAGATTATAATGAGTGTCTTGGGCCAATCTGGCCTATCCCTGAAGTTTGCCTATTCCAATTCTACCCAAAATGCATGCTTGTACTTAACATCAGATGAGTGAAATGGAACCTGGGGCAATAATAAATGATGCCTACATTATAATTTCTTTGTGAATTCAACCCTAAAACTTTAGGCAAAATTATTTTTCCTCCATAATATCTTATATATTCCAGAATGAGAATGAATGGATGAAAGTATTATTGAAAGAATAAAAGAATGAACTAATAAATCACTTAATCATTGAATTAATATGAGTATGTTTACTGGAATGGAAAAATAGATTTGAAGAGCTTTGGATATTAATCAAACTGTCCATGAGATAAAGCACTACTTTGAGGAGATCTAGTCCATCATCTGCCACATTAATAATTTAGTAATTATTATAATAACATTAGCTACCAGTTATTGCTAATTATTAGCTACCAGGTAGTTATAAGCTATCTTCTAGGTGCTAATATGTGTATATTATCTACATCTCCTTTTATATCTACAAATTATCTACATTTCATCATCTGTGTTATCTATATCACATTTATCGCCTACAAGCACAGAGAGGTTCATTAACCTGCCCACAATTACCCAGGCAGAAGGTGAAAGTTGAAAATCAAACCCACACATTCTAACACCACAGGAATATTCTTGACATCTGTGTGAAACTATATGTTATTAAAACTATAGAAAATATTTGAATAAAAGTTTAAATTATGGCTTATTCTTGATAAAAAATCACCTGGCCTAATACTTCATCTATCCCATCTTGTGTCCAAATTGCCATTTCCCAATTTCAGCCAAATATTTCAAATAGCTTTTTTTGAATTATTAAAAATGTTCTCTACACTTATTTTGTAGTTTCTCATCTTGAAGTCTCACATTAAAATTAGGTATTTCTTTTTTGCCCACAGAATAAAGTGTAAATTCACTACTTTGGTATTTAAAATCTCCACCATCTGCTCCAAATCTACCTTTTTAACTTTAACTCCCATCACTCTCAATCATATACCCTATCTTTCAGCAGCATCTTCCAATAAATGTACTCTTTTCTATGATGTTTTATAGGTCTTTTAGCCAAATTCTAACTCCTTAGAACTTCCTTAATTTCATGAGATGAATATAATATGGGGATTTTTTTTTAGAAGTTCTTAAAACCTTTACTCTCTTATAACATTTTTTAAACTTTTCATTATTGTTGAATGCATGACACTCCCTGTTGAAATGGAGTTTCCTAGGTGGCCAAGACCACAGCTTACTCAGTTATATATACCCCTCCATACTAATTGGAGCTCATAAATATGTTAATGGATTAAGGAAATCATAAATAGAAATACTAAAAAAATATTTTATCCAGTTGTTTTAAATATCTGTACCTCAAGTCAAAGGAGGAAACACAAAATATTACAAGAAATCCTGTCATCAGAAGTACCCGTTTTTATCAAAGTGATCCTTACATGACAGATTTAAAAAAAGAAACTATTAGATATATACATGATATATTACTGTAGAGTTCTGTTTCCTATTTGTAGGATTCAATTATCATTACCAACATTTTTAAGCATTTGATTGGTATTTATATTGCTTTTTATTTCACCAGACTCAGAAAGATGATGTTTTTAAGGCGTCTGCTTTCTCATGTGTTTGCTATTTACTTTCTGATTAAATTCTTACAACAAATTACATATTTTGGTTTTCCTTTTACCATTTCTGGAAATACAATTCATGATTTATTCACACTTGTACTTCTTTTGTACGTAAATAAGGCAGAAAGTTAAGGTGTGTTTCCTGAGAGTTTTATATCACTTATAGGCAATTTTCAACAATAAAACTGAGTTAATCAGAATTACTTAATATACGAGGGTGGTGTTAAAGCTCTTCAAAGTTTAACATTAGTTCTTTTAAGTAGTTAATAATTTAAAAAGCACAAGTCTTCCATCGGATAACATGTAAAGCAGGAAAGTAGGATATCAAGAGGCTAATATTGAGGCCTGTTGAATTTTGATTGAACTAGAAGGATAGAGGCAGTTCTAGAATAGCGCTTTCTAACAGAACATTTCATGATAATGGAAATGCCCCTGATGATATGTATTGTCCAGTATGAAATCGTTTGCCATATATGGCTATTGAACACTTAAGTGTGGCCAGTGTTAGTAAGAAAATTTATTGCAAATGTTATTTAATGTTAATTAATTTAAATTTAAATGGCCACATGTGGCAAATGGCTCCCCATTGAGCAGAGCAAGTCTAGGGTATAATATGTCCAGAAGAGGTCCAGATGGTGAATTGGTATTGGGGAGGTGCTCTGCAGCCATGTGATAGCTGAGACCATCAAACATCTCAAGTTAAAATTGTAGGACAGATGCTCATCCTGGGAATAGGAGGATGTGAAACACAAGTCTTCACTACTTTAAAATTGTGTCTTGAAATTCGTTTCTCATCTTCGGAGGTTATCCTAGCATGGAGGAACAGACTAGAAGAATTTTGAAGATTGTTTTATTATTTTTTCCCAAATACTCATTCTACATTCTGCAAATATTGTTGAAAAAAATACATGATATTAGAAAATTCAACTATCGATGTAAATACCTAAAAGAATGTACCACCAGAAAAAATAATCAATAAAAGTGAGAGTGGAGGAATTTCACAAACCACATATAAACGTAGTTTAGCAATGAAAAGACACACAACTGAAATTAATGAAGAGCATACTAAGATAAAAAATGTTTTTTCATGTTTCGGCAAGTAGCCATGTCCACACCTGTGTACACTACTCTGGAAAACTGGATTAATGTTTTCGGATATATTCTCCATTTTCTTTTTGATTTTATAGTTATAAATGTAAGTATTAATAACTTACAAATAATTTTTTTTTTGCTAGTTACCAAAGTCGTTGTTGACAAAGTAATTTCAGTATCAGGGATAAATGTTACTCTGTGTATTCTATGTCTCTGTTCTATTATGAGCAATATCTTAGGGCAAGGTAAATGTCAATTACTCGTTACTTTAGTATTCCCACTTGTTCAACGGTACGATAAGAATGCCACCAATTATCATTTTGCTGATATCTATCATAATGAGAACCTGTGAAGTTAATGATGAGACAGGTGCTCATCATTTAAGGGACTCCTGAGAAGACGGCTCACTTAGCCATTATTAACATTTCTGAGACATTTTCTATTTGTGGATTCCATAAAGACTTGGTTTCATTAGCATCTGGACCATTAATTAGAAAAACGCACCACCCGAAGAATGGACATATTTGAAACTTGGACTTGGCGGGGGGCAAGGGCAACATACGTAACCTAAACATCTGTACCCCCATAATATGCTGAAAAAAAAAAAAAGATGAGTTAAATTAATGCTAGAATTTTGAAAAAATAAATTTTAAAAGAAACTCAATTAGGTGAGTCTTTTGCAGCTATTGTAAGTTTAAAAAATAATAAGAAGAAGAGTACAAGTGTATTTTAGATTTACAAATGGATGTTGAAATCTTTTCAGCAATTTACCGACTTAATTAAAATTAAATGTTACCGAATGTCTGCTATCCGTAAGGCACTGTCCAGGTGGGGCAGATAGAAATAAAGTAAAGGCATTAGTTTGCCAGAGTTGCTAAAACAAATTACCACAGATTGGATGACTCAAGCAACAGAAATCTATTTTTTCACAGTTGTGGAAGCTGTAAATCTCAGATCAAGATCTCAGCAGAGTTTATTCCTTCTGAGGCCTCTCTCCCTGGCTAGTGCCTGGTGGTCTTCTCTCCGCATCTTCATTCACATGGTCATCCTTCTTTACATGTTTACACCCTAATTTCCTCTTTTTATAAAGACACAACTCATATTGGATTAGGGCCCAACCTAATGATCTTATTTTAACTTAATTACCTCTTAAAAGGCCCGATCTTTAAATACAGTCACATTCTGAAGTACTGGGGGTTAGGACATCACAAATTTTGAGAAACACAGTTCAGCCCATAACGATAAGTATGTCTTCAAGGTGCACGCGCTAATTAAAAAAGATAAGAGTATAGGCTTGAAATGTAAACAATTGTTAAGAGTTTTAAAAATATTTTAAGGTAATATAAGATATAGTTATTATTAACTCTATGATCACTCTCAGCCTTAGCGCCATCTGTGTAGAAACCTCTGCACCATGAGAGCCAAGTGGAGGAAGAAGCAAATGCACAGGCTGAAGTGCAAAAAAGGAAAGATGAGGCAGGGGTACAAGTAAACAGCAAGCTGTGCACACATGAAGTCCGCGAAATCAGAAACATGGAATGCCAGAGTGCTGGGATGCTGGTACAAGTTACTGGACTGCATGCTACTGTCTAGAACTTGCCTCTCAGTGGATCTAGAGCTTCATCGCTGTCCCAGTCACCAAGGTCACCTCTGAGAGATCCATCTTGCTTATACTAAAACAGTCCCTACTGGTCCTATGCCCTGGACCTGACATTCTGGACTAGCTCTGTTCTCAGTTGTGGCCGAACATAACAAGTATACAATAAATCACCTTCTGTTGTTTCAGCCGAAGAATCAAAAAAAAAAAAAAAGAAACTTCCATGATCATAAACTGGAAAGATAATTTCAGGCTGAAGTTTGGGGAGAGGCACCCATGGCTTTAGGGAAAAGATGAAAATTCGACTCAGTCTTGAAAGATTTGGTTAGAACAGAGTTAGGAAAATAATCCAGGAGAGTGAGATGTCATTAACAATCATGAAGATAGGAGATGCATAATTATAAGAAAAAGAACAAGCAAGGTGTGATGAAGCATAATGGGAGATTAAACTGGAAAGCTGTGTTGGAGCAGAAACTGTGTAGGAACTGAGAAGACACTCTGAGATTTATAAGTTGAGCAGAAAAGAAGAATCAAAAAAGGAAACTTCTAGGTATGTAAATTTGTATATAAAAATGGGGGTGTGAACTAAGACTTCTCTCTGAACAATTTAGGGATCAAGAAGCACCTGTGCATGTTGCTCTTAATCTTTAAATTATTGTAGGAAGCTTTGGGATATGAACTGAAGGCAACGAAAGGATGGCTATTCTATTAAGTCTAGAACATTCATTTGCCAAGAAAGAGACAAAGTACAAGGCAAAGAACATGCATGTGTTATGTAGGTCAGTTTAGTGCAAAAAGCAAGAGTGTCCAAATAGAACCCTAGGAGCTCCATGGAAAGGAGGCAGCAGGAATGGATGTATTGCCATCGGGAAGTGCTGCCAAAGCTCCAGTTATCTGTTTTTCACCCACCGACAAGGCTGCTCTTCCATCTGCCACGTCAGAAGAGAGGAATGTCTGGTGGAAGAGGCCAAAGCAATGTCCTGCCACTGAAACTCAAACTCACTGGGTGTGGACATGTGTCTGCAGGGGGTTGGCTCCTGGAGAAAATGAATGACCTCATTGCTAATAATATGTTTTTAGTTTTAGGTTCAATAGGGAGAATAAGCCATGCCCAGAGTGGAAGAGCCCCAGCTGTTTAAGGGCTCAAGTTTACCTCTTTGCCCTCTATTCCCTATACAAATTCCTCTTTCCTCTGAAGAGAAATGTGAACTGGGATAAAGAGAAAACCTCTGAAATTCATGACTTGGGGCTGTAAAATTGCAAGACTCAAAAAGATATTGAGATTTGATTATTCTTTTAGGGAGGACTGACTTGCTATAGGAAATTGAAAAGGTGAAAACTCAGAGGTAATAAAAAGGAAAAGAGCACATAGAGAAAGAGAAGGTAAAAGAATAGTAAATGAAGTTGTATAGATGAGATATCATAGGGGTGTGACTTTGTGGGATTTCCTTTAAGAGACTAAGTTGGAAATCTCACCCCTTATGCAGTAGGAGGGGATAAAACAGATGAGAAAACATTCACTCTCTAGTCTCATCTCTGGATAATTTCGATATTTTAACTACTTTTGTAAAGAACTGCTTGATCACATAGAGGACAGATGAAAATCTACAATGAAAACAAATCATGTTGGAAGGATAGGGAAAAATTATGAACAAGTAATTAAGGGAAAACTACAAATTGCTAATAAACATGAAAAAAATCCCAACAAAGTTACATAAAATCGGATTAAAAAACAGTGATTTAAAAGTTGTTGGCCTTTCAATTAGGCAAAAATATTGGCTAAGGCAAGAGTAAAATGGACTGAAATTAGGTATTATTGTATATTTTTTTAATGTTGTATGCTGACAAACTTCTAGAAGATTTACAGTGCTTTTCTTATTTAGCCCTCACTATAACAATCTGGGTATGGGATACAGCATTCCCACTCTATAAACAAGGACGATGACTCTCAGAGACCTTGCAAGTTATGTAAAATAAAGTATCTTGTAAGTTCTAGAGCTCAAACTAGAACAGCAAGTTTATTAGATCACACAATCCCTATTCTTTCTGCAGTGCTACATAGTATTCCTATAGTATATAAAAAGGACCAATAGAGGAGTTTGATTTAGAAAGTACATGATGGAATCAGTAATTAGGAAAAATTAATTGGGCAATATTGCACAGTAAGGGTTTGTGTATGACATTTTTTAAAAAGAGTCATGAGAATTAAAAATTGTATGGCATGCTTTTGTGTGTTGGTTCTCACATTGGTAGTCTCTGCTAAATCTGGGGCATAAATGTTACAGCCACTGTGGTAGTGTCAGTATTTATGCCTTGTGCCCACATGCCTGAATTTTTCGGTAGTTATCCTATCCCACAGTAACCACTGTTTCTCTCCATTTCACTGTGTATCTTATAAACAAGAAACTTATAGCGACAGTATCTAAGAAATCAGTTGGAGCCCAATGTAGTATAGATTTAAATTGTCAATCTCATGGGAGCAAAACTATCCTTTCTCACAGTGGCCTGAGCAAAGAATTTTGTTGCTCATCAGAAGCCAGGATGGAGGTGAAACCTCAGCAAGCAGGGAATCACTAAAACCTACATTAAATGATTCCCATGAATACTGGAAAACAGTATAAGCAAATGTCTGTTACCTTAGAATAACTTAAACCCTGGAAACAACTGGCTCCCCATTACGAAAGCACAACTGGTTTTCTTTATTTATTTTTGTATTTCCCTTTCAATTACAAAAGTAATTCCAGACTGAGACAACAAAATAGTTCCTGGATAGTTTTGGAAATACACTATTGTAATGCATTGATTTCATGAATGCAATGTAATTTAGCTATGCTTGAAATTGTATGTTTCCTGTTTAGACTCCAAATTGTATTTTATTCTTTTAACACTCAAAAAGATGATATGGAATTTTAAACACTGAGTAATATTCAAAACATATCAATATATTGTTCATGCTTGATGTACAAGGGAATTTTTTAGTAATTCCTACCTTTGGGGATCATTAATCTTAATCATTATATTACACAAGTTTTGTACCACCCTCAAAATTACTAATATGACAATCCTTATAATTTTGAAAATTGAATAGAACACATATTGCAGAGTGAATCAACAAGACAATTCTGAGGAGACAAGCGCAGCTCTAATTTAACCTTGTAGGTTCTTGATAATACGCAAATATAGAAGTAAGAACAAAAGATGGATACCTTTATACCTAAAAGTTATTTTCAGAAGTTTTACATTTTTTAATTGCATTGGATTTCTAACATTAAATCACCATTTATCTGTTTATTCTGCAGATAAAAAGAAATTAAATATTTTATTTAAATTTAATTTTGTAATATTTTCACATATTTAGAGCCTTCCATCAGAATATGACCCTGTGGTGTGGTATCAGGTAAAGCTGAACATGGCAGTGCAACAAGTTTGCATTTCCATGAAGGCAACTCACAGTGGTGACTCCCTCTTGCTCTTTGTTAGTGGTAAATGTGTATGCAGATGGAGATTGAAATAATGTATTCATTAGCACATATGAGTTTTTTGTAATATTTTAAGTTCCACCAAACACAAAAGTGTGTTTATATAACCTTATAATTAGAGAAGCCCTTATCACTCCATTTCTTACATACGAGGAAGTGCATGTCAAATTTTTTGGAAATTTCTTCACACTTACCGGATTACGCTACATAAGGATCTCTTCCCACTTCCACAAAAATGGCAATTCATGTAACTCTGCTAGGTAGTGTTCTTGTCAGAGTAAATTTTACTCAGGATTGTTAATCTAACACACAGACTGTTATAGTTATTTTGTCTAAAACATAAAGCCCTGGTGTGACTGTGGTTTTAGTTTCTCTCTTGATTTCATATCGCAGGAAATTTCTTAGTCAGGTTTTGTCTTCAAAGTACATCGCCTCTTAAGTTAAAAGTATTCTAAGTCTTCTCTAAAAATCTATGGAAACATCAAAGTCAATTTCTCAATAGATTTGAGCAATTTGATTTCTATTTTAGGATGCTTCATTTCCTGATTCTTGAAAACATTGAAATACTGAAAGAAGAATTTTGGTTGGAATGTCCAAGTGTCAGTTATTTGTAGCTTATGACACTTATCATCAAAGGTGGCTGTGACCCATCTTCACTGAGAAACAACTAGCAAATGATTATTGGGCACCTCTCCATTGGAAGAAATGTGTGGTAGATGGTGGACATAATGCAAAGATATGCAAGTCAGAGTTCCTGGCTTGAGAATTTGAAATCTACCAAAAATTAGATAAATTTTATTTCCTATCTGATATGAGATGCACACCTACATTTGACATGATTGTATTAAAATATCAAAGGGGATTATATGCAAAATGCATATGTTCAGCCAGATTTAGATGAGGAAACCACAGCACCCATCAGGAAGCTATAACTGCAGAGAGAACAAACCTGGCTTATCAATCTAAATCATTTCCTCAAGAATGGCAAGGGAGAGCATAATATCAAAGATTTTTCCTTTGACTAAAGTTTCATTAGGACTTGAAGAAAGGAATATAATCGCCTTATGTCTTTGATGCAAAGCCAATTGTTTCTCTAATTTTGTTGGAATTTGGGGGCAAACACCAGAAGAAATTTGTCTTAAACTCAGTTTTAAAAGAGTGATGAAAATTTTCAGGGATTTTTATCCCCCTTCAAGATCTTTAACCGGCTAGAGAAATGGAAAAAGTGTATCCAATTCAAATAGAGTCTTAATTGAATCAATATGTAAATATACTGAGGGATGGTGCATGCAAAGGCAACCAGGGACATTTATAACCCAAAGAGAAAGAGTCCTATTTGTTAACATTATAATCTTACAGAGAGGGTCACTTAATCACATGGTAATATTCATGGCCTACAGGAAAGAAAAGGAATTAGTTCTCACTGGAAATTAATATAATGTTAAAAATTGAACATAAAAGATGTAGGTGCTTAGAAAATATTTATTATATTTAAGGGAATAAAGATTTGTATATCTTTACTATATTTGGAATAAGAATGATGTTATTTAAATCCACATATCTTGCTTGGTAATATCTCCACTTTATCTAGGCTATTTTTATTTAATATTCACAACGAGTCAAGTTATAATGGTAATATATATTATGTACACTTCAACTCTAAAGTTTTACAGTAGCTGACACTGTATACTGCATCCAAATCCTCTAATAGAGTTTCAAAATTTTTCATAAACTCATCTTATTCCTTCAGCAAAAGTTATCCCCAGCATAGCTGTCTTCAGCAATGGGCTTTACATAAGAAAACTCTAATTCCCTAGACAAAGGAATGGAGAACATTTATTATGGCATAGTATAGACTTTTTTCCCCAGCATATCAGATTGCTCTAGCTCTTTAAAGAAATCCATTTTATCTCCATCTCTTGAAGTCAATAGAAAATATCTCTCTATAAATTCTACCATTTAATCTACCTGAGAACTAATATGTAGTTACTTAAAATTATACACTTGTTTATGTTAATGCATTTACCATTGTTGTTATTATCATCATCCACTAGGAAATAAGTTATAAGAAGGCAAAGAGTAATAAGAGGAACAAGGTAGGCAGAAAGAAAGTAGTACTAGCATCTCTTCTCAGCATAATTCCTTAGCATCTGTTTGGCCTTCACAAAAACTGCATTAAGAGGCAATTGAACAATGAATAGCCAATACAAGTCTTTATGGATTTAACAATTGAACAAATAGCACAAATGCAAGGTCAATCCATCAGTTATACAGACATAATTAAAAGTCACACCTGCACCCACCAATGACATGGCTACTTGTGCAATCAGTCTGTTTCCTCGGGCCAACTTCTCAATCAGTTGTATGACTTTCTTTTGGAGTTAATGTGTGGTCAACAGATTTGTGCATAAAGACAATTGAAATGACTAGACCACCTTTTCTAAAATATAGCCATTTTAACCGTACAAATAGGAGAGTGGCACTCTAAGGACTTGTTCTAAAATTTATTTTTCAAATGTTCAAAATAAAATAAGAAAAGCAAGTTTTGTCAATATTCAAGCTTAACATTGCAAGAGGTTTTTCACAAGTGGAAGCTATTCAATGAAGAACTATCATTCAGTCGAAGTCAAGGAGAACTGTGATAATAGGAAACATTCAAGTAATAATATATTTTAATTTTTAGTTTTATTTCTAATATCCTTCAAAGCAAACTTACCTTCATCACAAGCTTTCTTTATGCTAAGTTTCTATCAGAACTGTGACTATTGTATTCCTGCTAATCTTGGGGGCATGTTCTTGTCAGAGTAAATTTTACTCAGGATTGT
>NW_012139413.1:10773930-10782352 GCF_000956105.1 Propithecus coquereli
TATACATATACCACATTTTATTAATCCACTCATGTATTGATGGGCACTTGGGTTGTTTCCACATCTTTGCAATTATGAATTGTGCTGCTATAAACATTCTGGTGCAGATGTCTTTTTTATAGAATGTCTTTTGTTCTTTTGGGTAGATGCCCAGTAATGGGATTTCTGGATCAAATGATAGTTCTACTTGCAGCCGTTCTTCCTCTCAAGCAGCCAACAAGTCCACACCCCAACCACTTCCCTCACCGGGATCTCACACTTCCAGAATACTATGTGCCTTCCCCAGTTGTCCCAGGACCAGGTATAAAGCAAGTAGGGACAGCTTCTATCCCCTAGGGCCCACAAAATCATTCAAATTAGCCAATTGGCAGGGAACAACACAGCACAAGCTTAGGTCAATCCACCCAACTTGCCATTGGTAAGCTGCCCCTATAATTCCAGCTAGCTGTGCCCTTATCCTCAGTAAAACTCCCTGCCTGATGGTCTTTTCTTATTTGGAGCAGTAAGTAGCAAACAGTTCTACTTTTCATCTATCAAAGTGTCAGCGTGTTGTATCCTGCCATCTAGAAAAAACTCTAAATTTTATAAAATAGTCATCAGGTACTACAGTCCTCATGACTAATTGTCATCAGTGGAAGAAATTCACTCTTATTTGTGAAATCAATGTATTCAGTTTTTATGCTTATGTACAGATGCACATAAAGTGTAGGGGGAAATGCATGATTTTATTAATGCCTTGTAAAAAATACATTTGCAAAAATACCCATTGTCACAAAACATTATTTTGATAAATTCTGATGTTTGCAGTTTAAATGTTAACAATCTTTCTTTCTTTCTCCCATCTACTGCAATAGAAAGTTTAGAAAAGATAGAAACAACCACTGATAACATTTTAGTCTTTTTAGTGTTTTCTTTATGTGATATAGTTATTGTCATAATGTAAATTGAAATTTTAATCCTTTAAATTCCATGTTCTTTCTACTATAGCATATATTACTTTGTATGGAAGATGTAGATATATTAAAATTGTAGGATTTAATCAATACCAAATCATGTCTTCTTACCTCAGTAAAAAAGTAAGTAGGAAGAAACTTTAGATAAATTGGATATTAAACTGTTAAAAGAAAAGGGAGAAACTGATAATGAAATGCAGAATCTAATAAAGAAAAACAAAATAGAGGTGTCAGGACCTTGTAAGTGTTCTCATAGTAATAAAGTAACGTGGCCAGGGCACGGAGATTTATTAATCTAAAACACTTATGTACGAGAAAGTTACTTTTTAATGTGCTTACATTTATTCAATTACTAAAAAGAGAAAGGAATAGAACTCGTATGTATATGGCATCTAGTGAATTCTGGGCATTGGCTTAATGCTTTCAGTTTCCCTGCATCATACAATGTCATAATGCTATAATTATTATTCCCATTTTAAACACAAGGAAAGAGATTCAGAACCTCTAAACGTCTTGTCTGAGTTCACACAGCTAATAAAGATTATGAGCAATATTTCTACTCCCTGATCTGTTTGAATCTAAAGCCGATTAATTAATAGGCCTATTAGATTAATGAATAATCTAATATTATTCATCCCCCGTAGGAAAAAGAGATCCATGGCAAGAGGGTAGCTAAAGACGCATAGAAGCCAGAGAAAATATTAAACCAGAAATCTGTTCATTTATGTAACTACTTGTTAATAATTATTAACAGACATAGTAGTTAATAAAATGAGAATGAAGCACAAGGAAGACATGAAATATCCAATCAAAGGGAAGACACGTAATATGTATAATGGAAAATGTGCATAATATATATGAGGGCAGTTATCATCAACTATTATTAATAGTAGCAACAGCTTTATACCATTATACAGCATAAATCTTAGTATTGGGGTTAAATTTAGTTTTGTTGGTTTGCTTAATTTTCTATTCACATGTCTTACACATTAAATTGGATAGTTTAATAAATAGTAGTTAAAATAATGGAAATAGCCAAGTGATCATATATAGACAAATTATTTCAGTCAACTTAATGATTAAACATGTGTCTTTTAGCACAGTCTATTTTGAGCCTGTTCTATAATAGGTTTCTGGAGTCACATGGATACTTTAGAGTGTTACTTTCAAAATGTTCTAGGAGAATTCTACTTCCAAGAAGATGGATGTAGTAGTGAATTCTTTTTTTTCTATCCTTCCTACTATGTACAATTAAAAACCCTGCACATTTTATATATATAAAAAAAAACATAATAGATCCTGGAAGGTAGAGAGAAGAAGGCAGACGAGTTAGGAAGCTTGAGACTCAAAAAACAATATAGTAGTAAGTTCTCTAGGTTTTGTTTTTGTCTCATACATCCCAGATGTAGAGTTGAAAAAAACTGGTAACATGAAAACGCCAACAAGAATAGACAAAAAGAAATTCCAGCCAAACTTTGTTTTGTCTAGCCAAAGAATCATAAAAGAAATGCCTAGAAAGACAGAAAACTTTAGACAGGCTGGACATGGTAGCTCAGGCCTGTAATCCAGCACTCTGGGAGGCCCAGGTGGGAGGATCACTTGAGGTCAGGAGTTCGAGACCAACCTGAGCAACAGCGAGACCCCATCTCTACTAAAAATAGAAAAAAATTAGCCAGGTGTGGTGGCATGGGCCTGTAATCCCAGCTACTCAGGAGACTGAGGCAGGAGAATCACTTGAATCCAGGAGTTTGAGGTTGCTGTGAGCTAGGCTGACACCATGTTACCCTAGCCCAGGTAACAGAACGAGACTCCGTCTCAAAAAAAAAAAAAAAATTAGGCAATAATGGCTCTACTCCAGACAAATAAACAGAAGAAAACCTGTACACCCCACCTCACCATGGCAAAGGTTGAGGGGAGAGCCTAATCTCCCATTTCACCAGGCTTAATGAGGCACCTCCAAGCCCTTCTCCCCAAAGGTAATGTCAGAAAGACTACATAGAGAGCTGGAACTTCCATCCCTACCAGCAGTAATGAGGAGCCGCTAACTCCTCCCTGCAGGTGTGGTGTCAAAGAGGCCTAATTGGGTCAGAACTTACATCAACACTCATAAATAACAAGTACTTTTACCCTCCACGCTCACCCATCCACAGTGAGATGTCAATGAAAACCACGTAGGGAAGAGTAATGAGGAGCATTCCCATACTCTTCGGCTGTCTCTGAAGATCAAGTGGGGATCCCGGGCCCGTATGTACCCCCACATCTGGCAGTAATGAGGCAGAGTGCCCCCTCTTCCCCTGCTGGAACGGTGTCAGAAAAAGTCAATGAAAAGAGAAGTTTTAAATAAGATTCAGAATCTTATAATACCCCAAATATCCAGCTTCTAATTAAAAAATCACTTATCATATCAAGAACCAGAAAGACCTTAAACTGAGTAGAAAAGGAGGTCGATACTGAAAATATATAGATGTTAGAATTCTCTGACAAAGATTTTAAGACAGCCATAAAAGAAATATTTCAACAAATATTAAAACAAATGTGAAATAAATGGAAAAAAATCTCAGCAAAGAAATAAAGTACAGATGTTTCTTGACTCACAATGAATTTATATCCTGATAAATCTACTGTAAGTCAAAAATATCATTTGTCAAAAGTTTATTTAATACCCAGTAAACTCATTAAAAACTTGAAAAATCATAAATCAAACCATTGTAAATTGAGGACTGTTTATATTTAAAAATGAAAATTATATAACTAAAAAATAAAATGACAAAAATATCAATAGATGGGTTTAACAACAGAATGTAGGGGAAAGAGAAAGGAATTAGTGAACTCAAAAATAGAAAACAGAAATTACACATTTGAACGACAAAGACAAGGGGCACCATAAAAAACATGAACAGAGCCTCAGAGACCAGTGTATGTGTAACAAAGTGTCTACTACGGATATCACTGGAGTTCCAGAAGGAGAGGAAAAGAGGATAAGGCTGAAAAAGTACTCAAAGAAATTATGAGTGAAAACCTGCTAAATTTGGCCAAAAAAAAAAAAAACCCATCATATCCATAGGTTCAAGAAACTGAACAAACCCTAAACAATATAAACCCAAAGAAATGCATACCAGTAAACATAATTGTGAAACTCCTGAAAACTAAAGACAAAAGAGAAAAAAATCTTGAAAGCAGCTACAGGAAAATGACACCTTACTTATAGGGGAAAAACAATTTAAGTAATTGCAGATTTCTCATAGGAAACCACTGAGGGTGAAGGAAATTGTACACAATATCTTAAGAGCTGAAAGAAAAGAACTGTCAACCCAGAATCATAAATCTAGTAAAAATACCCTTTGGGAATAATGGAAAAGTCAAGACATTTTAAATTCAAGGAAAACTAATAGAATTTTTTTTTCCAACAAACCTACACTAATGAAGTTCTATAAACAAACTAAAAAAGAAGAAACTTAGAAGATCAAGAAAGAAGAAAGAACGTGTTAAACAAAAATATGGGAAAATGCAAGAAATGATCCTTCTCAGCTTGACTGTTTTAAATAGAGTTTGACAATTGATGTAAAAATCATGACATATTTTCTTTGGTTCTTCATATAGACAATTATATTCTAAATGAGAGAGAGTAACAAGATATAAAGGGAGATGAGGTTTCTTCACTTTGCTATCTGTAAAAGCACATTAACAGTAGGTTTTCATACATTATGTATATATACAGGCTTGCCTTCTTTCAGGGCACTTTGCTTTTTTGTGGTTCTGAGATATTGCATTGTTTGCAAATTGAAGGTTTGTGGCAACCCTGCATCAACAAGTCTATTGGTGCCATTGTTCCAACAGCATATTCTCACTCTATCTTTCTGTGTCACATTTCAGTAACTCTTACAATATGTCAAACTTTTTCATTATTATGAAATATGCTATGATGATCTATGATAAGTGATTTTTGAAAAAAACATTGTGATTGTTTTGGGAGACCAAAATTACACCCATATTAAATGGCAAATAATTGATAAATGTTGTGGGGTTCTGATTGCTCCACCAACTGGCCATTTCCCAGTCACTCTCCTCCTCCTCAGGCCTCCCTATTTTCTGAGACAAAATATGAACATTAGCCCAATTAATAAGTCCATAATGGCCTCTAAGTGTTCAAATTAAAGTAAAAGTCACATATTTCTCATTTTAAATTGAAAGCTAGAAATGATTAAGCTTAATGAGGAAGGCATGTTGAAAGCTGAGATAGGCCAAAACCTGGGCCTCTTGTGCCAAACAGGAAGGTTGTGAAAGCAAAGAAAAAGTTCTTAAAGGCAATTGAAAACATTACTCCATGGAACACACAATGTTAACAAAGTGAATCAGCCTTACTGCTGATATGGAGGAAGTTTTGGTGGTCTAGACAAAAGATCAAACCAGACACAACATTCCTTTAAGCCACAGCTTAATCCAGAGCGAGGCTCCAATTCTCTTCCATTCTGTGAAGGCTAAGAGAGGTGAGAATGCTGTAGAAGAAAAGTTAGAAGATAGCAGAGGTTGGTTCATGAGGTTTAAGGAAAGAAGCCATTCTCAAGAACATAAAAATATAAGGCAAAGCACCAAGTGCTGATTTACAATATGTAGCAAGTTATCTAAAAGATCTAGCTAAAATAATGGATGGAGATGGCTACACTGAACAACAAATTTTTATTGTAGACAAAACTGCCTTTTATTGCAAGAAGATGCCATATAGGACTTTCATAGATAGAGAGGACAAGTCAATTTCTGGCTTTAAACCTTTAAAAGACAGCCTGACTCTTTTGATAGGGGCTAATGAAACTAGTGGCATTAAGTTGAAGCCAATGTTCATTTACCATTCCAAAAGCTAAGACCCCTCAGAATTATGCTAAATTGACTCTGTCTGTGTTCTATGAATAGAAAAACAAAGCTTTGATGACAGTAAATCTATTTATACCATGGTTTATTGAACATTTTAAGTCTCCTGTTGAGATCTACCGCTCAGAAAAAAGATTCCTTTCAAAATATTATTGCTCGTTGATAATGCACCTGGTCGCCCAAGAGCTCTGATGGACATCTATGAGGAGATTAATGTTGTTTTTATGCCTGCTAATATCATGTCCATTCTTCAGCCTATGGATCAAGGAGTAATTTGGACTTTTAAGTGTTTTTACTTAAGAAATATATTTTATAAGGACATAACTACCATAAATAATGATTACTTTGATGCATCAGGGAAAAAGAAATAGAAAACATTCTACAAGGAATTCATCATTCTAGATGCGATTGAGAACATTTCTGACTCATAGGAGGAAATCAAAATATCTACATTAATAGGAATCTGGGAGAAATTGATTCCAACCATCACGAATGACTTTAAGTAGTCAGAGACTTCAGTAGAGAAAGTAACTGTAGATGTGGTGAAAACAGCAAGAGAATTATAATTAGAAGTTGAACCAGAAGATATGATTGACTTGGAACACTTCGTGATAACTTTAATGGATAAGGAGTTGCTTCTTATGCATTCACAAAGAAAGTGGTTATTTGAGATGAAATCTGCTCCTGGTGAAGATGCCGTGAACATTGTTGCAATGATAACACAGGGTTCACAATATCATAAAAACATAGTGGAGGAAGCAGTGACAGTGTTGAGAGGATTGATTCCAATTTTGAAAGAAGTTCTACTGTAGATGAAATGCTATCAAACCACATCACCTACTACAGAGCAATCTTTTGGGAAAAGAAGAGTCAATTGATGCAGCAAACTTCATTGTTGTCTTATTTTAAGAAATTGCCATGGCTACCTCAAACTTCAGCAACTACCACCCTGATCAGACAGCAGCTATCCACACTGAGGCAAGACTGTCCACCAGCCAAAGGTTAGAACTCACTGAAGACTCAGATCATTTAGCATTCATTATCAATAAAGTATTTTTAATTTAGATATGTACATTGTTTTTAAATACATAATGCTATTGCACGCATGATAGACTACTGTATAGGATAACCATAACTTTTATATGCACTTGGAAAACAAAAATGTTGTGGAACTCACTCTATTGCAGTATTAGCTTTACTGTGGTGGTCTGGAACCAAACCTGCTATATCTCCAAGGTATATCTGTATTACTTTGCTACCATTAGCCTAAATCTTGGGCCATAAAACAAAACCTAAAAATTTTAAAAGAACTGACAATATGCAGAGTGTATTCCTCAGTCTCAATGTAATCACAATAGAAATTAAAAACAAAAAAAAATAAATTTAGGGCTGTAAACCCACCTCTATAAGTTTAAAAGAACAGGCATTATACAGATCATGTTTCCCTACCTCAGGGTAACAGTAATGGATATCAAAACCAAAAACAGAACAGGAAAATATACGAGAAGATGAAAGCTGGACAACAAATTACTAAAATTTCATGGTACAAAGCAAATATTAGAAATTTAATACATATTGTTTCCTATTAATAACAGTCCTCCATAAAATTGGTAGAGGTGACTGTTCCAGAAGATGTATAGATATAAATGTAGGGATTTAAGGAAAATGAAAAATCAAGGAAGCATGAAACATCCAACAAACAAAATATTTCTCCAGTAACAGACCCAAAAGAAAAGAGAATTTATGAGATGCCTGAAAAGTAATTGAAAATGAAGTTCTTAGGGAAACTCAGCAAGATACAAAAGAATACAGATTGACAATTCAACAAAATCAGGAAAACAATTTAGGATCTAAATGATAAATTCAACAAAGAGATAGATATGCTAATTAAAACCCTAATGAGATATTGCTACATAGCTATCAAAATGGCTAAAATAAAAAAATACTGACACTGACAAATTCTGACATGGATTGCATTTTTTTCTAGAACTGAAAGTGGCAAATTGGTCACTCATACATTGCCAATAGGGATATAAAATGGTACAGCTACTCTGGAAAACACTTTGGCAATTATGTAAAAAACTAAGCACACCATTATCATATAATACAGCCAATGCACTCCTGGGCATTTATCCCAGGGAAATGAAAACTAATGTTGTCACAAAAAGCCTATGCAAGAATTTTTATAGCAACTTTATTCATAAAAGTTGAAAACTAGAGACAACCCAGATGGCCTTAAGCATTAAATGGTTAAACAAATCGTGGAACATTTATACCATGAAAAATTACTCAGCGATAAAAAGTCATGGACTATCAGTACAAAGAACAACCTGACAAATCTTCAGGGAATCATGCTAAGTGAAAAAATATATATCAGTTTGCATACAGTATGATTTCATTAATACAATGCTCTTTGACATGACAAGATTATACGAATGGTGGTTGCCAGAGCATAAAGAGGGGGTGATGATGAGAGTGAAGTGGGTGTGGTGTTACAAGGACAACGTGAGGTATCCTTGAGGTGAGGGGACTTGTCTATGTTTTGACTGTATTGATGTCAATACCGTGGTTGTGATATGTTACAAGATGTAACCATTGGGGGA
>NW_012139413.1:10782402-10783754 GCF_000956105.1 Propithecus coquereli
CAACCCAGATGGCCTTAAGCATTAAATGGTTAAACAAATCGTGGAACATTTATACCATGAAAAATTACTCAGCGATAAAAAGTCATGGACTATCAATACAAAGAACAACCTGACAAATCTTCAGGGAATCATCCTAAGTGAAAAAATATATATCAGTTTTCATACAGTATGATTTCATTAATACAATGCTCTTTGACATGACAAGATTATACAAATGGTGGTTGCCAGAGCATAAAGAGGGGGTGATGATGAGAGTGAAGTGGGTGTGGTGTTACAAGGACAACGTCAGGTATCCTTGAGGTGAGGGGACTTGTCTATGTTTTGACTGTATTGATGTCAATACCGTGGTTGTGATATGTTACAAGATGTAACCATTGGGGGAAATTGAGTAAATAAGACATACAAGGATCTCTTTGTATTAATAGTATTTTTTTTACAATTGCATCTGAATATACATTTATGTCAAAATAAAAGTTTAATTAAAAAATAAAACAATGCAGTGGGGATGGTGGTTCAGGCTTGTAATCCTAGCAATTTGGGAGGCTGAGGCAGAGGATCACTTGAGTCCAGGAGTTCAAGACCAGCCAGGGCAACATAGCAAGATCTTGTCTCAAAAAAACAAACAAACAAAAAAACCTAACAACAACAATAACAAACTTATAGAATATTTTCTTGCTTCGAAGAAGCAAGAATCATGAAAACAGACAGCTTTTCATGTTTTTAACAGCTGATGTGCAATTTGGACTTACACAAATGAGATGCTGAAAGCAAAGTGAAAAGTTACAAATCACGTAGGAAGCCAAATATATTATAAGTTAGTTGCACTGAGTATTGTTTTCCCTCATAGGAAACTAGGTTTAGGGACTTCCAATTCACTTAATATTTTTTCAATAAGATTGTTTCAAATTTGCTTATTAAATAATTGTTTATTTAGCACCTATTATGCACCAGGAACTAATCTAGGTAGAGAAAAGTTGATAAGCAAAAGTGGCATGCCTAACAGAATATGATCATAATATATAGATTCCAACTAGTATAGAAGCAAGAGATTTGAGTTTGCCATATCCAAAGTCTCTGCATACAGCACCATTAATTTTTAATTTCTAATTTCCCAATGGAATTTATTTCATCACCAGATTTGTTGCTATCCATCTATATAAAAACAACATTTTTTTCAAAATTAATAGCTTAGCAAGACTTCATATGATTCTCTATGTGTTAAAAGTTCTATTTGCACTAAAAATATAATTCAAGCTAATGACTTTCAAACTGAAAAGACATTTAAACTTAATTTATATACAATTCATAGGCAATTTTAGGCTACATTGTATTATGAAGTCAATTTTGTGGAT
>NW_012139413.1:10784529-10786036 GCF_000956105.1 Propithecus coquereli
AGGACAGATCACATTTAAGGAACAGAAAAAAAGTGTGTCCAAAAAGGATTTTTTTTAAAGAAATCTAAACACTTCTGTCATGTATACCACCTAGTCAGAGACAAGTCTTCAAGATACAAGCATTTCAGATTGTGCCAAGTTATTTCACCTGTTTGTTCACACTGTGCACAGAAAGTTGAAGTGGAAGAAATAATTTACAGAGAATTTTGTTTGCATACAGAGAGCTTCTTTCTCTCTATTACATCATGGGATTCATATTATAATAGCACATTAAATGAGCCATGAGGCATAGTACTTGCTAGTTTAAATATTAATTGCAAATCGACTATGTCTAATCTCTCATAATAAACATTCTTAATTGATGCAATCATTGTCCCCTGCTTCTGAAGGGGAAAATGAAGATCATAAGGTTTTTTAAATTTCTTTTTTTTTTAATTTTATTTGAGACTATTACAGGGATACAAATGTTTTGGTTACACAAGTGGCTTTTATGCTGTTTGAGTCAAAGTTACAGGTGTGCCCACCACCCAGACAGTGTGCATCGTACCTGTTAGATGTGTATTACCCATCCCCTCCTCCCCCATCCCACCTGCTTCATTTCCAATTAGGGTTATTTCTATATGTGTGCATAAGTGCTGATCAGTTAGTTCCAATTTAATTGTGCGTACATATGGTGCTTGTTCTTCCATTCTTGTGATACTTCACTTAGAAGAATGGTCCTCAGTTCCATCCAGGTTAATGCAAGAGCTATTAGTTCACCATTTTTTATGGCTGAGCAGTACTCTGTGGTATACATATACCACATTTTATTAATCTGCTCATGTATTGATGGGCATTTGGGCTGTTTCCACATCTTTGCAATTGTGAATTGTACTGCTAAAAACATTCGAGTACACGTGTCTTTCTTATAGAATGTCTTTTTTTCCTTTGGGTAAAGACCCAGAAGTTGGATTGCTGGATCAAATGGTAGGTCTACTTTCAGTTCTTTGAGCTCACTCCATACTACTTTCAATAGAGGATGTATTAGTTTCCATTCCCACCAACAGTGTATGAGTGTTCCTATCTCTCTGCATCTCTCTACATGACTATCTATTGCAAAAAAAATTGGTTGATAATTCAAACAGAAGCACGAACTCCCTAGCATTTTTCTTTTTTCATTCTTTCTTTCCTCCCATAGGAAAGAAGTTTCTAAGTAGAAGTAGCAGTTTGTCTATCCAAATAGTATACTCACCCCAGGGTTCCTGATGCTCAGAATCCTGGTCCAAAGCCTTTGATTCTATTTACTCAAAAAAGGAATAACATCATCAATATTGTACAAAATCTTCCAGAAAATAGGAAAAAATAGAAAGAATTCTTAACATATTTAGGAACCTGACAACGCATTCATAGTTTTAGAAAATCACTTTAGAGAACTAGGAATAGAAGAAAATTTTCTTAATTTGATAAAGAATAACTACCAAAAAACCCAAAAGCCAACAGCAAACATCATAGTCAATAGTAAAATGTT
>NW_012139413.1:10788411-10788719 GCF_000956105.1 Propithecus coquereli
ACAAACGTTTGCATAGAAAAGTGTGTAACAAGATCAACCAACGATTATTCATGATTTTTACTACAAAAAATCAATATTGCTATTCTAGCTATTTTATTGCTCTATGGAAAAATTTAAAACCCAAGTGCCTTAATTAAAAGTATAGTGCATTTGGGGATCACTGTGATATCCTTTTTCACCTCATACCTTAGACAATACTTTTTAATTCATTTGTGCCATTCTCCCACCTCTACTCTCATTGCTTTTTCTACGGACTAGATTGAAGTAAATATCTCATTTTTCTTTGAAAATACACAGTGAAATTTAGT
>NW_012139413.1:10791639-10792787 GCF_000956105.1 Propithecus coquereli
CCTAAGTAGGTGAGAAGTAAGTGGCAAGGGTAGAGTGCTGTCATATGCAGACTTTCAGCCTCCAGATCCCAGAGTGCACCTCCTATTACCCTGCATTTCCTGCTCAGTCACTCATCCAGAAAATATTAATTTACTTACAATGTATCAGGGAGCACACATCAGTTGCAGCTTTGATGGCTCCTGACTTTTGGAGAAGAGAGGCACTTACACTACAATATGATATGAGCTTCTTGGTAGTCTACACTCTGTAGGCCTCTATGCAATAATAAAACTTTTTTTTTGCTTTATGAGGTAAGAAGATAGTGTAGGGAAAAAAAAACCCTTGGAGGAAGAACTTAGTAAACTACAGAGGGATTTAGGGAAGCTACTTCAATTTGGATGTTAAAAATGTTGGCCTAAATTAGATTCCCCTCATTGAATAGACTATAACCTCTAGAAAATCCTTGAAATAATTTTGGGTTCCTTGAAATTGGAGTTGGTCAAGACAGAACATAATTTCTGTTCAGCAAACATAGTTTCCTTCACATGATATCTCTGGAAGTACCAGAAGAAACCACAGACTCAGGAATGTAAAGAGATACTCCTCATAGTCTGTGTGAGTCCACAGACTTTTAGTAGCTTGATGACATTTCACATGATCATCAAAACTGGTGAGCAAAATGCAAGGTCCCTGGAGATGATGAATTGTGTTTTTTATCATTTCTCTGCTGATATTGGTAGATTTAATATTGTGTATACTTGAGATGACCAGTGTCTGTTTTCATAGAATTTGTTTCTTACTAAAACTTAGCTTTGTAAAGTAAAATGTTTATTTCTTAATTTCCCAGCTAGCTCAAATACAAGCATTACAGCTTTTTCCCTAAAGGTGAGGCCCATTCTGACTCACAGCCAATCCTAACCAAAGCAAAGAAAATATCTGGAAATTAATTTGGAATCGCAGCTGAGATCAAGAATTAGCGTGCAGTTCTGCTTCCAGTTTGGTATTTTATCAGAACCTGCCAAAATTTGAAATGGTTTTCCTCTCTTGGCTTTTCATAACTTGATTGCTTTAATTGTGACCAGATGATGATTTTTTAAGTAAACAGGTCAAATTATTTCCCTATCAATTTTTTCCCAATCAAATGTAATATCAAGATATTATCAAAAAA
>NW_012139413.1:10793700-10795121 GCF_000956105.1 Propithecus coquereli
TGCTTATTTGCAATCTGTATATCCTTTTTGGTGAAATGTCTATTCATTTATTTTGGCCATGTTATATTTGGATTGTTTCTTTTTTTACTATTGAGTTTTGAGAGTTGTATTGCTTTGCTAAGGCTACCATAACAAACTACCACAGTCTGGGTGGCTTAAACAGAAAAAAAATTATTTTTCTTAGTTTTGGTGCCTGGAAGTACAAAATCAAGATGTCAGCTGATTTGGTTCCTTCTGCAGCCTCTCTCTTTGGCTTTTATGTAGCCAGGGAGACATGCCTGTGTATTCACATGATCTTCCCTCTGTATGTATTTCTATACTAATTTTCTCTTTTTATAAAGATACCAGTCATATTGAATTAGAGCCCACCCTCCTGACCTCATTTTAACTTAATTAACTGTTGAAAGACACTATTTACAAATATAGTCATATTCTGAGGTACTGGTGGTGGTCAGGACTTCAACACATAAATTTTGGGGTAACACAGGTCAGCCCATAACAAAACTTCATTATACATCCTAAGTAGTAGGTGCTATGGTTTGAATGTGTCCTCTCCAAAACTCAAGTGTTGCCAATCTGATAGTATTAAGAGATAGGGTCTTTAAGACGTGCGTAGTCTATGAGGGCTTCTCCCTCACAAATAAGATTAATGCCTTTATAAAAGAGGTTTCATGCAGCATCCAGACAGCTTGCTCTTCTGCTATCCTGCCATGTGAGGACACAACAAGAAGGCCTTCACAAGATGACTATGCCTTGATCTTGGACTTTTGGCCTCCAGAACTGTGAGAAAACAAATCCCTGTTCTATATATAAATTACTTTGCCTTCTGTATTTTGTTTTTGAAGCACATATGGACAAAGGTACTAGTCCTTTGTCAGATATGTGGTTTGCAAAAATTTTCTCCTCATCTGCAGTTTGCTGTTTCATCCTCTTGACAACTTCTTTCACAGGCAAATAGTTCAAATTTTGTTATATTTCAATTTATCAACTTTTTCATTCATGCTTAGTGCACTGGTGGTTTTATCATGAATAGTTGTTAAATTTTGATTTTTCTGCATAAATTGACATAATTATGTGATTTTTTTTAGTCTGTTAACAAGATGAATTACATTGATTTTGAATGTTGAACCAGTCTTACATTCTTGGAATAAACTCACCATAAAATTCTTTTTCACATTGTTGAATTCTATGTGCACATATTTTTGTTAAGAAAATTTGAGTCTGTTTTATAAGGAATATTGATTGGTGGTATTCCTTTTTTGTACTGTCTTTTTCCGCTCTTGCTGTCAAGATAATTCTAACCTCACAAAATAAATTGAGAAGAGTTCCCTCCTTTTATGTGTTCTGTCTACTCTATCTTCCCAGAATCAGAAGTCTTTTCGTAAGCTCTTAAGTTTAATTTACAAATTTTGATATTCTGT
>NW_012139413.1:10795171-10796339 GCF_000956105.1 Propithecus coquereli
TGCCATTCTCCCACCTCTACTCTCATTGCTTTTTCTACGGACTAGATTGAAGTAAATATCTCATTTTTCTTTGAAAATACACAGTGAAATTTAGTCAATCCAAGGGCAAACTGTTACATAGTAAAATGAGTGTGAAATGTCTCCAACATCCTATTTTCACCACGCCCTCTCGGTGCCCCCATACTTGCAGGCACACACACACACACACACACACACACACACACACATGCACACACATTCCCATTCACCATTAAGTGTCCTTTGTCTTCCAAGCAGTGCTGCTGGTGGAATCACACTAGGCAAGTCCTCCAGAAGCTGAGCACCATGTAAAACTCCTCCTGCCTTTACTGCCACTAAAACAAGCCAAATTTTTATTCCAGGATCAAGTGTACTTTCCAAGGGGCAGTAAAATTAATCTGACCTACAATCATATGCATAAATGTGCCATACCCCTTGCTTCCTGTCTTAGTCCATTTGCACTGCTATGAAGGAATAGCTGAGGGTGGATAATTTATAAAGAAAAGAGGTTTATTTGGCTCACAGATCTGCAGTCTGTGCAAAAAGCATGGCACTAGCATCTCCCTCTGGTGAAGGACTCAAGAGGCTCCACTCATGGCAGAAGGGGAAGGGGAGTAGGTGTGTCACATGGTGAAAAAGGGAACAAGAGAGAGAGCGGAGGATGCTGCCAGCCTCCTTTTAACAATCAGATCTCCCTAATAGACTTAATAGAGTGAGAACTCACTCATTACCCCAAGGAGGGCACCAAGGACAGCACCAAGCCATTCATAAGGGATCCACTCTGCTTCCATGATCCAAAGACCTCTCCTACCCAGACTCCATCTCTAACACTGAGGATCAAATTTCAACATGAGATTTGGAAAGGACAAATATCCATACTATATCACTTCACTTCCTGGGGAAATGCATCTTTCACAACAGCCCTTTTGAGACTAGACTTTAAGAATGATGCTAATGATGGATTTATTAGAGGCCATGGAACAGTCACAAGAGATTTGGGGGCAGAAAGGGGGACTCTCTGTGCCCTGCTAGTCTTTTCATGCAAGTATCTAGTTATGGCAGATCTGTACAACCCACTCACATATCATAGTACTTCAGTATCTACTATCTTCTTTTGAAAGACAGACAAAATAGATCTCAAAAATAAAAT
>NW_012139413.1:10796815-10797412 GCF_000956105.1 Propithecus coquereli
TAGAACAGGTTTAAAATTTGTGAAATTGAATAATTTAAGGATACTAATTCTTTCCAAATTAACCTGTAAACTCAATGCAATCTCAATTTTAAAAATGTCCATCAGAACTTTTTTGCAGAAATTTGCTAAACAATTAAAAAATTTATATGAATATGCAAGTGTCAAGAATAGCTGAAAAATCTTTAAGAAGAACAAAGCTAGATGACAAGCTGTTTTATATCAAGATTGATTTAAAGTAATTAAGACTGTGATATATATGTAATAATAAAGATACTGATCAAGGAACAGAACAGAGTCTAGAAATGCAATGGGAAAGTAAAGTGCAAAGGAAGAATGTATGGTCTTTTCAATAAATTTCACTGGGTCATTGGCTAGCTACCTGGAAAACAATGTGTCTTCACTCTTACATTATACCATACAAAAAAAAAATGTAAACCTTGTATAGAAAAACTTAGGACACCATCTTCATGAACTTAGAGTCAGCAAAAATTTCTTAAACAGGACACAAAATGTATTAACCATGAGAGAAAAAAATGGGCCAGGCGCGGTGGCTCACGTCTGTAATCCTAGCTCTCTGGGAGGCTGAGGCGGGCAGAT
>NW_012139413.1:10797462-10797794 GCF_000956105.1 Propithecus coquereli
AATAAGCAATAGTAATCTATCATGTTAGAAGCCACTGTGATGGTGATATTTGGGTAAGTCAGTGGTGAATAGCAGTGACTATAAGAGCACGGAGCGTGGGGTGACAGGAATATTATGTTTTTAAAATCTGGGTTCTGGTTACGCAAGTGCGTTTCATTTGTGAAAATTCTGCCAGTGATAAGAGTTTGGTGTGTGTATTTGTATTTGTACATATATATGTTATACTTCAATAGAGATATTTTAAAAATAGTTTAAAAAGAAAAACCACCACGTGCATAGTGCTTAAGATCTCTGGGTTCTAAAACAATTAAAAATTATAAATTTGAATTCAC
>NW_012139413.1:10800963-10803780 GCF_000956105.1 Propithecus coquereli
ATGTAATTGTTACAAAATTAATAAGAATACTATTTACTAACATTACAGAACATGAAAACACCCTAAAATATACCACTGTCACACATACACAGTTAAAATCCTTTACACATACATACAACAAAAATTATAATACAAATGCTATGTATTTGCAGTTTATCTACACAGCTAAGTATTTTTTATGCTTCTAGACAGAGATCAAATGTTATTTCTTTAGATAAAACACAAACCAACCATTATAAAATAAAAACACAGAAACAACATGTTTTTGTCAATTAATTATGGTATATCAATCTATAAGATGCACAAGTTATTTGGTTCAATTTTTCACTTTTCCTCCTTTGCTTTGAACTTGGAGATAAGAACAGAGCTATTTCAATTCCCTTCACATACCACATAGTAATCGTGAGTTTCCTTGTCTGGGCACTACACTGTGCATACCTCAAGAGCAGAATCCTTGTCTTATTGAGCATTGCATAGCCAGTGCTTATAACTTCTTCCAAATAACTATTTATTAAACTTTCGTTTAGGAAAAAAATAGGTCTTTTTTCATGGATTTTTGAGCAACCTGATGAGCATGGGAATGATCGTTATCACTTGAAATGAATGAGCTGTGCTAACAGAAGACGTCCTCAGGGAACATCAGCACACCTGAAGCAGGTATAAAAGCAAGCATGAAGGAGAGAATCGATGTATTGACATAAGGTCAAAACAGAAAATTTAGAATACCATTGCCATCAATTTTTAATCTATGTGTTATATAGATTTGTCTTCTTCTTCTTATCCTCTTTGGGAGAACTGCCTTTGCCCTGGAAGTAGGACCCTGAGATCTTTGTACTATATGACTCTCCACGGCCATAGCTTATTGGGCAGGGAGTGAACAGCTAACCAGGAGAGAATATCTCCAGAGGCTTGTCTGGGCTGATTACACTCACTCTTCCAGGAATTCAGAACTAGAACAAGTTAAGTATAGCATTGGATTTGCAAACTATAGGTACAGAAGCTAAGAAAACAGACCTGAGAAAAGAGGGGGAAAGGGGGAAGGAAGAGGGCAGAAATATCAATCAGTCTTTCTGTAAAGAAACTGTAAAAGTGCTGTTCAAATTTTCCAGGGCTGGTTCTAGTCCCAGTCTCACTTCCTGCCCTTGGCTATTATGTGATGCCCTTGTATCTTTCCAATACAATAGTTCTCTTTTGTGCTATAGATACTTTAAATGAGTTTTGTTCTTTATAATCAAAATATTGCTGATCAAAAATTAGTGCAGTGCACACATAGCCTACATCTATCAAATGTGAAATGATTGCTGAATCAGACTATGTAGACAAAGCAATAAGTAATAAGAGAAAATAAACTCCACTGAATTCACCAAGTGTTTTAGTCAACTGAGGCAAAAGCTTTGTTGTTGAATCTCTGTGTAAGATCAATACTAACAACTCGAAGGCTATTGGTCATGTTCACAAGAGTTATTTTAACAGAGCACTGGGGACAGATAATAAAGTGGGTTCAATAGTGAATAAGAATTTTAAAAGAAGTTGAAGTAAGTAGAGACACATTTTACATCATATTTAGATATGGAAAAGAGGGAGAGTGGGATTGGGGAATAGATAAAACTTTTTAACTGCTTTTGTATTTGAAGACTGATACAGCACAAAGTTTAGATATACAAGAGATAAAAGATAATTGGGTGTGCATGATTCATTAAAACAATTATTTATTGTGTGCTTACTTATGTGCTGAACTTTATTCTGGGAGCTAGGGATATGATGGTGAACCACAAATGTCACTTTATCACGAAGCTCACATTCTGAGGGGCAAAACAGAATAAACAAATAAATATATGTCAATTCAGAAAAATATCATGAAGAAAAAATAAGCATATTAAAGTTAGCGGAAATAAAGAGGGTGCTAGTTTAGATGCTGGGTAGTCAGTAAGGGAAGCTATGGTAAGGTGATATCTTTTAATCAAAAGCTGAATGGAGTTATGAAGTCAGATAAATATACAGGGGAAAGTTTCAGGCAGAGAGTATAGATAGAAGGTGCAAATGTCCTGAAAGAAGAGAATATTTTGAGGAACCTCAGCAAGGTAAGTTCGGCTGAAGGACTCGCAAATTGGAGAGTGGTAGGAATTGAGAGGCGCCCACAAACTGGATTATGTGGACTTTGAGGGCCCTTGTAAAATTTGTAAAGTTATTCTGAGTGAAATAGAAAACCAATGGAGATTTTTTAAAATTAAAATATAGCACAACACACTAAGCATAAAATATGACTGTAGCTTGGTGAATTATACATATATATACACACACGTGTACACATGTAGAAACACACATAACCACTATGTAACTACCACACTGAGTAGGGATACGTTTCTAGCAATTCAAAAGATTCTCATCCATTTAACAGCCTTTTCCCCTCAAAGGTAATTGCTAATTTGATTTCTATTAAGATTAGTTTCTCTTGTCCTGAACTTTCTAGGGGAAGTATAGTAGGTAATTTTTGTTTTTATTTTCTTTTGTCAATATACTATCTTTGATACTTTTCGTGTTTTGCATGTATTTTTTCTTTTAGATTGCCAGAAATATTCTATTATATAAAAGTTATATTATCATAACTTATCCATTCTTCAGTTGTTGGCATTTGAGTGGCTTTTAATTTGAGAGTATTATGAATAAAGTCGCCAGTAATATTCTTGCATATATCCTTTGGTTTACACATGCACTCATTGTTACTAGGTATATGAAAAGACATGGAATGGCTTGATCACAGGGTGTATTTAGACTTGGTAAAAACTGCCAAAATATTTTCCAAAATGATTTTATCAG
>NW_012139413.1:10803830-10805185 GCF_000956105.1 Propithecus coquereli
TGTGCACTTAAGTGTTGGTTAGTTAATACCAATTTTATGGTGAGTACATGTGGTGCTTGTTTTGCCACTCTTATAATACTTCACTTAATGCAATGGGCTCCAGCTGAATCCAGAATAATATAAAAGGTGCTGGATCATCATTGTTTTTGTGGCTGAGTAGTTACTCCATGGTATACATATACCACATTTTATTAATCCGCTCATGTATTGATGGGCACTTGGGTTGTTTCCATGTCTCTGCAATTGTGAATTGTGCTGCTGTGAATATCTGAGTGCAAATGTTCTTTTACAGAATGTCTTTTTTTCCTCTGGGTAGATCCCCAGTAATGGGATTGCTGGATCAAATGATAGTTTTCCTTGTAGCTCTTTGAGGTATCTCCATATTACATTCCACAGAGGTTGTACTAGTCTGCAGTTCCACCAGCAGTGTATGAGTGTCCCTATCTCTCCACATCCATGCCAACCTTTTTAATTTGATCATGTACCATTTTATTTATTTTTGTCTTTGCTGTGATTGCCTTTGGGGTCTTCTTCATAAATTTTTTGCCTAGACCAACGTCTGTAAGAGTTTTTCCAACATTTTCATCTAGAATTCTTAGGGTTTCATGCCTTAGGCTTAAGTCTGTTATCCACCCTGGGTTGATTTTTGTGATAGTTGAAAGGTGTAGATCTTGTTTCAGTCTTCTACATCTGGCTATCCAATTTTCCCAGCACCATCTATTGAGTAAGGATTCTTTTCCCCAGTGTATGTTTTTGTCTTTGTTGTCAAAGATTAGATGTCTGTATAAGATGATTTTATATCTGGATTCTCAATTCTGTTCCATTGGTCTGTGTCTCTGCTTTTGTGCCAGTACCATGCTGTTTTAGTTACTATAGCCTTGTGGTATAGCTTGAAGTCTGGTAAATTGATGCCTCCTAGTTTGTTCTTTTTACTTAAGATTGCTTTTGCTCTACAGTCTTCTCTGGTTCCATGTGATATGTAGAATTATTTTTTCTAGATCTGCAAAAAATGATGTTGATATTTTAATAGGGATTACATTTGAATCTGTAGATCACTTTGGGTGGTATAGATATTTTAACAATGTTGATTCTATTGACCCATGAGCATGGTATGAAGCCAATATCATGCTGATACCAGAACCAGGACAGGACACACAAAATAAAGAAAACTACAGACCAATATTCCTTATGAATATAGATGCAAAAATTCTATACAAAATTCTAGCAAATTGAATTTGGGTGTTTATCAAAAAAATAATCCATCACAACCAAATGGGCTTCATCCCAGAGATGCAGGTATGGTTAAACATACACAAATCTATTAATGTAATTCAGCACATAAATTGAAGTAAAGA
>NW_012139413.1:10806495-10808942 GCF_000956105.1 Propithecus coquereli
GATTTACTCCACACCATAAAAACAAGCACATGTCCCAAGCTTAGACAAAAATAGTACATTCACCCCAACTCCTGCACTGCAACAATTGAACTAAGCAAAATGTGAACATGTGATGTATGTTCTGCCGATCGGAATCCTTTCTCTGAATTTTTTTAAAGTATTGCTGAAGGTAAAAATCTCTTCTTCTCCAGTAATGAAGCTAGCAAAAACTGAACCTAGAGCTTCTAGTGGCTCATCTGCCATCATATGATGAAAAATGGTCAGTGGTACCAGAATATTAAGGTAATACACAGAAAGGACCAAAAATGGGAGGAAGAGAAAGAAAGCCCTAGTAACATAATGTTTCTAGTCACTTCCATTAGTATTTACGCAATCCTTGGTTACATAAGCCAATACATCCCTCAGTGTACTTAAGGGTTTTCAGGTTGACTACAATAGTGATAACTTGCTGCCACCCTCATCTAGAAGACAGAGTTCTGCTCATATTCCTTTTTACCTACACTCATATTCATTTGAATTATAAATACATGAGATTTATCTTAGGTAATATATCTAGTTTTTAAACATTCATAATCAGAAAACATTCTACATTATTGAAAGAAAGGCACCAATATGGTCTGACACACTATTTGTAAATTGAAAACAGTTGCTTTCTTTATGGAATTATTATGCTGTAAGATTGTGGTTATCTTCTTGGTTTGTTGGGTTCCCATTAGCATTATAATGATATAAATTAATATGATTTCATTTTCCTAAAGGGTATCATCAATGTTATTCATTCATTCTAAACTGAAAAAAGTCAGAGGAAAAGAAGTGTAATTTATCACTGTGACTTTCCAGAATTTGCTTAGCATCTCAGTTTTTTACATGAGCTTTCTCTCTTCAGTTCCATTTATAGTATTCCAAAACTGCTGAGAAATTATCCCCTCAAAGAAAATAAGTTCATATTCTTAATAACTATGTGCAGATAAGGATTCTAATCTATGCCTTACAGAATTATTCTAAGGATAAAATAAGTTGTCTTTGTCTCTCCAATTACCCTGAAAATCTCCTTGAGAATAAGAATCCTGTCTTCTGCTTCTCTTTCCTGTACACTGTGCTAGAAGAACATTTTCTTCTCATAAAAGGTCCACAGAACTGTTGTCAGCAAATTAAAATTATAGTGCAAGTGTCTTCTCTTTCTTAGCATTTCAATCCTAGAGCTTTTATTTGGATAAAGCAAGGTAGGTGTCCATAATGGGGGTGGAGAGGAGTTGCCTCAATGGTCAGGGCCTAAGCAGAGTGAATACCATACCACTGCAGCAGGAACAATATGGTTTGGGGAGTCAGAATTTAAGTAGTGTGGAAGGAGGTGTCAGAGTCCACATAGGGCAAGGAGGGATCCCATGTAATTGAGAAGGAAAATCTCAAGGAATGGAGAATGAGAGCCTGAGCAGGGAAAAGAAAGCATCCATGTAAGGGAGGAAATAGAAGCAGATTGGATACATACAAGGAGATTGATCAAATAAAAGAACCAGAGTTCCTTGGAAATGGATTATTCCAAGTTTGAGTCAGGGGAAGTACAAGATGAGCCCAGAACATATTTTTATTCTGGAAAGTAAGGAAGTGCTCAAAGAACATTTGGCGACACATCAAAAGCACAGAGTAGCCAGCTTGAATGAGTATAAACTGGACAAATGTAGGGACAATCTGAGCATCAAAATAAATGGCGATAGCAATGGATTATAACCAATTGAACAAAAAAGAAAACCATGAGTGTATGTGGCTAAAAGATAAATGAATACATTGAAAGTTTTATATATTCAGGATAACTCTTTACGTAATACAAAAAGAGTAGCTGTAAAATTGATACACTTGACACTGCCACCTTAAACAAGTGATGCAAGTGAACATCATCAGTAATGGAACAAATTGAAGCCATGTGCCACCTGATAGGATTCAAGAGAAACATGACGGTATGTAATACTTCTGCCAAAGATGAATCTAAACATGAGGAAACATCAGACAACCCCAAATTAAGAGGTATTCTACAAAATAACTATCCTGTAATCCTTGGGGAAAAAATGCCAAAGTAATGAAATCACGGTAAGATTGAGGAACTGTTGCAGATTGAAGAGGACTAAGGATTAAAGGCAATGAATCATTATGAACTGGTTTCCTTTGTCATGTATAAATACATTATTAGGGAAACTGACAACATTGAAGTGGGACTTGAGAATTAGATGGTGGAATATTTCACTGTTACCTCTCTGGATTTGATGGTTATATTATGGTTATTTAGGAGAATGCCCTTGTTTGTAATAATAAATACTATATACAACTACTAAATGCTACTAAGCACTATTAAAAACTATGTTCTTATTTATAGAACTAAAATATTGGGACATTAGGTTGTCAATTTAATCTCAAATGAGTCAGAAAAAAAATTAGTCCTGTACATCCAACTT
>NW_012139413.1:10811872-10812614 GCF_000956105.1 Propithecus coquereli
GTCCTTTGCATTTCCATATAAATGTTAGAATCTACTTGTAAAATTTTATACACACACATATTAACACAGACTCCCTTAAAGAAAAAAAAACCTACCATAATTTTTACTGGGATCATATTAAGTCAATAATTTAATTTGAGAACCACTGACATCTGTGTAATATTAAGTCATCCAATACATAAGCATGATAAACCTCTACATTGTTTAGTGAATCATTAATTACTCTCAATAATATTTTACAGTCTTTAGTGTAGAAGTCTTACATATCTTAATAAGATTGTTTTATGCTATTCTAAATATTCAAATTCCATTTTGTATTCTGTTGCTTTCATATTGAAATATTTGTACCTTTTGTATATTGATCTTGTATATGTGAGTATACTAGCTTGGATTCCTTTATATTGGTCTTGCTAATTTACTCAATAGTTCTATCAGGTCTTTTGGATTTTATGTTTATATGATCATGTCATCTACACATAATGAATTTTACTTCTTCCTCTCACAACTTTATCCCTTGTATATTTTTTTGCCTTATTATCCTGGCTAGGATTCACAAAGGTTTTAAATAAAGAAGTCATAGGGTAAAATATCCTTGTGGCTGTGACAAAATTAGACCACAAGGAACAAGAATGAAAAAAGACACCATAGTTAATTTCATATTTCAATAGTCCAAGCCAGTGATGATGGTGGCTTTGACTAGAGAGGTTGTGGTAGAGGAGGTTAGAAGTAATCACATTCTAAA
>NW_012139413.1:10814009-10815229 GCF_000956105.1 Propithecus coquereli
TTTGAAAAGTTTCTGTTCATGTCCATTGCCCACTAAGATTTTTTTTTTTTTAAGTTACTAGATTCAGGGATTATTTACTCTCCTGAAATACTGCTTAAAGGTCCAGTATACAGATATTTGCAAATAGTCAGAGATAAGAATGTTCAAATTCTAACTTTTCTTATTTTTTATTTTTTTAATTTCAGCATATTATGGGGGTACTAATGTTTATGTAACATATATTGCCTTTTCCCCACCCCCAAGTCAGAGCTTCAGGTGTGTCCATCCCCCAGACGATACATCAGAATAATTTAATTGCCTTTCTACAGAAAGGGAACAGGCAACTGTTAGTCATAAAGTCAATTTTAACCTAATTTCCCCAGCTTCCTTTGCTATAGCAACTTTTAGGAAATTGCTGTTACAGGAAAAATGCAGAAGTTTGGTTCCCAATATTGTAATTAAACTTTTAAAATTTAGAAACAGTAAAACTACAGAATTGTTTATTTTCAGAACTTTAAAAATATATATTGAAAATATCGAGCAAATCAACACAAACACTCTGTGAAGATTTTAGGACTCAAATCAACTAAATCAATTTTTAAAAGTAATTATTGCTTAACTGAAAAATGTAATAGTAGAGATAAATTACTCATCCTGGAAGTGTGTTTAAATAAAACAAACAAACAAAAAACCCAAACATTAGTACCTGTACAGGGAAAGGGAGTATTACTTAATATATTTATGCAAGAATTGCCCTAATAACAAACCACACAATAAACAAAGAAAACCACAGGCCAATATCCCTCATAAACATAGATGCAAAAATCCTCAACAAAATACTAGCAAACCAAATCCAACAGCACATCAAAAAGCATTTGATAAATTTCAATATCCCTTCATGATAAAAACTCTCAATAACTTAGGCATAGAAGGAACATACTTCAACACAATAAAGTTCATATATGACAAATCCACAGCTAACATCATACTGAATGGAGAAAACCTGAAAACCTTTCCTCCAAGAACTGAAAAAAGACAAGGATGCCCATTTTACTACTCTTATTCAATATAGTACTGGAAGTCCTGGCCAGAGCAATCAGGCAAGAGAAAGAAATAAAGGGTACCCGAATAGGAAAAGAGGAAATCAAATTGCCCTTCTTTGCAAATGACATGATTGTATATGTAGAAAAACCTAAAAACTCCACCAAAAAAACTCTAGCATATATAAACAAACTCAGTAA
>NW_012139413.1:10816774-10818460 GCF_000956105.1 Propithecus coquereli
TACACAATTGCTTTATGCTTATTTCCTTATTTTAAGTGTTCAAGGATAAACTTGCACATCAATGAGTTTGCATTACCAACCTAGAGAAAAGTCTTTTGATTAAGCTTTTTAAATTCAAAGAACAAATTCACTGAGTTACTCAAGAGTCAAATCACCTCGTATTCTGCAACAAAATTTACATTACAGATATAAGTAAAATAATCATAAATATATTGCTCCATGTTGCAATGTGACACTGTCATTTTTTCATCCTGTGAAAAAGGATGAGTCACAGACCAAAACAGAATTCTTAAAATATTCCTTTTCTGAATCTCCATCAGGCTCCAACTAGGTGCAATTGGTCTCTTGTGTACTCAGAAAAAAAGAAGCAAGTGGCCAATTAAACTGGGAATGAGCCCACTGAATGGTCAATTTTTGGCAGTCATTAAGTTGCAGATGTAAAAAAATTGGCTCTAACTTACTCATAAAACCATGACTTGTAAAGAAACAACCATGAGAGGACACCTTGGTATTGGTTTGATCTCTTATGACTACCAAGAGAGGAGATAATAATAAAACCAGCAGATTTCTCACACAGAGAGATCTTTGAATAAAACCATGGTTTTCAGAACAGTTTTATTTTCTTTAATAATATCAATAAATGTGACCACCTCTTCTAGCCATGTATATACTTTACCAACAAAATCACGAACAGTGAAAAAAACCCCACGGATATAAACTAATATTTGGTCTCATCAGCAGCAAAGAATCCATTTGACAGAGCAATTCTACATTTTGATGTGTTAGAGTCATAACTCAATATGCTTTTGACAGAATACAACTTTAACCCTTCCTTCCTTAGTGATAATAATATTCAAATATCTTTCTTGCTATCAGCAGTAGTTGACTATCTATTCCAGTAGGAGGGTGTGTGTGTGTGTGTGTGTGTGTGTGTGTGTGTGTGTGTGTGTGTATGCATGTATGCATCTGTGTTTGGAAATACAGATGGGGCAAATGTCAGGAGAGCCATAGTATGGACAAAAAAATAATGCTTACTGGCACATTTTAAACACTATCCTCATTTTTAACAATACCTAAACCCAGGAAAGCTATACAAAGCTATATTCAATGCTATAGATTGAGGTCCTGCAAAACCTTATGTGGAACTTCCAAGAAATAAGGGCCAACCAAGCATGAAGAAGCATGGCAAAGGTCCAACCACCAGCCACAGCAATTAGGAAAGAATCCTGGGGTCAAATAGAATCAGCTTCTGGATGAGCAAACTTACACACAAACAAACACACATACACAATAAATGTAGACAGTTCTCTTTTAGTGTGGCTTACTACTTGTAGTTGCTGGTGGCATTCAGCAAAGAGCACATATCGTTTTCAACTCTTGCAGTAAAGAGATCTAAAGTTAATCAGACAGGCTGCCTTTCAACTCCAGCTCTGACACTAATTCTGTGAATGTGTGCCAGTCATATCACTTCTTTGCTTCAATTTCCTCATTTGTAAAATTAAGGCATCGGACTTGATGATTTTAAAAATTCCATCCACCTGTTACATTCAATGATTCTACACTTAGCACAAAGGAGCATATGTGTCTTCTATATTGCCACACTATGCTACCAGTTTATTTCTTTTGCAGGAACTAAAATAAAGTATCCAAGAAACTCATAGGTTGGTTTTTACTTAAGAGAAACTC
>NW_012139413.1:10818510-10836975 GCF_000956105.1 Propithecus coquereli
CAGTTCTCTTTCAGTGTGGCTTACTACTTGTAGTTGCTGGTGGCATTCAGCAAAGAGCACATATCGTTTTCAACTCTTGCAGTAAAGAGATCTAAAGTTAATCAGACAGGCTGCCTTTCAACTCCAGCTCTGACACTAATTCTGTGAATGTGTGCCAGTCATATCACTTCTTTGCCTCAATTTCCTCATTTGTAAAATTAAGGCATTGGACTTGATGATTTTAAAAATTCCATCCACCTATTACATTCAATGATTCTACACTTAGCACAAAGGAGCATATGTGTCTTCTGTATTGCCACACTATGCTACCAGTTTATTTCTTTTGCAGGAACTAAAATAAAGTATCCAAGAAACTCATAGGTTGGTTTTTACTTAAGAGAAACTCTACCCTAAATTTTTATCAAATTCACTTGCAAATATTGACTAAAACATATTTTATTGAATCAAAAAACTGTATTCATCTCAATTACTCATTGATTACTCAATGTCCTTGTAGAGCACCCCTGCAAATAAATGCAAGTAGCATTTATGTATTTCCATTGATCTATAATGCATACCCTGTTCCTTCCCCAGACCATTTGGACTCAACATTTTTCTTACATTAAGTTGAAGCTTAGCTCCCTGTGGCTTCTACTCATTTTTTCTGGCTCTAATCTTTTGGAGAGCTACCCATAATGAATGTAATCCTTATTTTCCATGACAACTCAAAATATTGAAGATGGCAACCATATCTTCTCTAATCTATCTCCAGTTCTCTCAACTACTCATACTGTAAGAATTATATATCCCCTTAACACTATACCCTGAATGTGTTTCTACCCCATTTAACATATGGGCCCAAGCACAAGAAGTAGTGAGTTTGATAAGTACCAGGAAAAGTAGTTCTTTCTTTCCTCATCGTGGACAAATTACTAGTAAAAGATTAAGAGTAATAACATCACATTATTTATTCATGTCAAGTTTACAATGAACTAAGCTAAAATTTCCTTAAGTGTATTCTAGTTAAGCCAAATTTCCTCCTTCTTGTATTTGTACAGTTGGTTAAAAATGGAAGAGAAAAGATGCATAAACTGGAAATAAGAAGCTTTCCAACAAGGAAACTCTGTTCCCTGATTCATGCTAAGTGATACAGGGGGCTCTTTAAAAATGAAAATGTTTTAATTTACGTTTGATGTGTGGCATTCTGTTTGGAGTTTTTTCTGCCCTTTTTTTTTAAAAAAATTGAAAAACTAAGAATTCTTCATTGTATATTTTCAACAGAAACCATTTTCTCTTGCAACTCTGTACACGTGTGTTATAAAAGAATAAGCAGAGCGGAAACAAATGCCCGGTTTTAGCCGTATGTCACACAAGGCCTGACGCTTTCATGGGAGATAATGGCACATTACACAGTAACGTGCACAAAAGGTTTCCACATTTCAGGCACTAGGAACAAAACACAATAATGTTGTCTCTTTGAAATGCATAAAAATATGACAATCTTAGTAGCTAATGAAACATAAATATCTTTTTCCTGTACAAAAATATACTCAGAAAGTTAGAGTGCTGATTATGACACCTTTCCCTCAGCTTTTGATGTGGCAGAGTGGTTATACCTTTATGATATGGAAGAAAGGATGCATTACTTTGTCAACAATTTACCACAAAACAAAGAGTATTATACAAATAACACCAACTAAGTGATGTTCGTCAAAATCTCCTGCGTGATCATGAACTTTAAAAAAATCAATGCTTTTTGATTTATTTCTTTAAAAGTCTTAAATAATGTTTATCTTAAAATAAAGTGGTATAACTTTTGAATTTGACATTTAGGACAGGCAAGCCAAATTTTTTAAACTTAAATGAAAAGCATTTTATATTTGACATGTATAATAATCAAAAGCAAGCAACCAAACTGAGCACAGTGACTCATGCCTGTAATCCCAGCACTTTGGGAGGCCAAGGTGGGAGGATCACTTGAGGCCAGGAGTTTGAGACCAGCCTGAGCAAGAGCGAAACCTCCTCTCTACAAAAATTAGAAAAGTTAGCCAGGCATGGTGGTGCGTGCCTGTAGTCCCAGCTACTCAGGAGGCTGAGGAAGGAGGATTGCTTGAGCCCAGGAGTTTGAGGATGTAGTGAGCTATGATGAAGCCACTGCACTCTAGCTGGGACAACAGAGCAAGACCCTGTCTCAAAAAAAAAAAAAAAAGGAAGCAACCAAAATGAAGTTTATTTCATACAATTAGCAAACTGAATGTTGTGATAACAAGAAAAGCAGACTCAGGACAGTTGCTTTTTTCTAATATGTTTACCCAGTGCTTCATTTAATTCACATAAGTCACCTTAATTATAATAATGATCCTAGGCATCACTGCTCTCCAAACACAATGCTCTCCAGTCCAGACTTTGGTAAAACCCACCCTAAACTCCTTTCATTGATAATAAAAGTTTTCTATAACCTTGGTCAGGAAAGACTGTTAATCCTTGCTGTCGAAGAATTGTGAAAACCTCATGTAGGGATTGTTTTTTTATCCTCCTCTGCTTCAGAACAAGGGGGGAGCTTATGTCAAAGTGTTAAACTTTCTAAACCGCTTGAGGTAAGACTGACCATAACTTAACTCTGAAGAGTCTTTAGTGACCCCACCAGGGTCAGCACTTTGTGACATCATCCATTTCACTTACTTTACTTGTCTTCTTTCTCCAACAGTGTGATGGAGGCAGCAAAACATCTGGGACCTTCTCTATGAAGAAGGCAATTCTCCCCTGCTCCAGGGAGCCGTTGATCCCACATCTGCAGAGATTCTGTCCTCCAAGGTGCCCAAACCCTTCTGGGAACTGGTCCCAGTCACTTGAAGTTTACATATAAACAACCCAGAACATTACACTTATGTCCCAATGTCATGATTACCAATCATTAATTAGTTGTACAGTGGTTCTGATCACATCTGAGTTACCAAACTGAAACTCAGGACACACTCACATACAAACTGCTCAAGCCTATTAAGGACCAGCAGCCTTGTTCTTACATTTTGTAATTGTCATTTCAAATGATATTTTGGTTAGAAACAAATTCTTAATCATTTAATAGCATACTACGTTATCGGTACTTCATTTCTGTTAAGAACACCGCTCTCAATCACTGCTAGAGATCCTCAGTTGTTCTCCCAATTTAGGGCCTATACAAAAAGTGCTTGAGCCTCAGTCTACACCAAAGTATAGGGCATATGTTTAAGTGGACTGGCTCTCCAAATCTGTTTTGTAGGAGCAAGAGGCCTTACAAAAGATGAGTTGTGCCACAATTTCATCATCTGTAAAATGTGGATAATATAGTATAACTATTATACTAGTTAGCATTGTTAAAGTGTTATATAACACATTTATGAAGAAATTAACAGAAAGACAAAATAGCTGGAAAGGAATGCTGAAGTAAAATTGCAAATTGGATAACTTTCAACAAAGCTATAAAACCATATCACCTTTAGAGTCAATACATCTCTAGTGCTATCAAATTATAAGAACTCATTAATTTCTGCTGGTCAACCTCTAACCTCAAAGAACCATAAACCATCCACACATTTATTAGTTGTTTATTATTAGTCAAACATCCTCAGCATGCAGCAGATGATGCTCAGATAAGCTTACTGGAAAATGATATCTAGTATGACATTTTAAAAAATCAAGCAATAATCATTTTACCTTATCTCCATTTGGGATAAAAAATTTGTAGTAGCTTTGCCATGAGTTTTATGTAACTTCATATTTGTGCCTGGCACAGTGTTAAATAAAATATCTAGTACTTGGGCAGTAATGAAAAGTTATGACCTATGGAATCGGTAATATTCTAAGAGAGTTTACATCATTTGCAATAATATTTTAGCGATACCACAAGGATAGTTTTGTTGTAGACCTCACTCCATAAGAAGATATTTGATTCAGAGATGACATCATTTATGTTCTGAGAAATTTATATAGCACTTTTCTTAAAAGGCTACTAAAAAAGAATTTCTACATTTTTCTAGAAGTTCTAGCCTTTTAAAATCAAGTTTCCCAGACAGAAAAATCAAGCAGCAGGAAAACAGAAGAGAGAAATAGAGAAACAAGCTATTCAAACCAATTTGAATGCCTTAACACAACAATCATTATATGTGGGGACAAGATGTCAAATATTACATTAGTCAGGGTTTTCCAGAGAGATAGAACCAATGGTATGGATGGATAATTAGATAGATAGACAGATAAGAAGAGATTTATAGGGAAATTGGCTCATGCAATTATGAAGGCTGTGAAGTTCTACAATGGCTGTCTCTAAGCTGGAGCCCCTGGGATGCTGGTACCATGGCTCAGTCCAAGTTTGAAAGCTTCAGAACTAGGGAAGATAATGGTGTAGCTCTTCCTTTGAGGCCGAAGACCTAGGAACCCTGGGAGGCTGCTAGCACAAGTTCCAGAGTCCAAAGGCCAGAAAACCTGGAGTTCAGATGTTCAAGGGCAGGAGAAGAGTGCTCCAGCTCCAGGACAGAGAGAGACTTGCCTTTCCTTTGCCTTTTCGTTCCATCTGGGCCCCCAGCCAATTGGATGGTGCTCACCAACACTGAGGTGGGATCTTCCCCACTCAGCCCACCGACTCACATGTGAATCTCCTCCGGAAACCACCTCACAGACACACTCAAATTATGCTTTACCAGCTATCTAAATATCCCTTAATCCAGTCAAGTTGACATCTAAAACTAGCCACCACAAATACATTACATTTTTATTTCCAAAATATGTAGGCATTATTAGATGGTCATATTTTTCAAATTTTTTTCTACCCACTGTAAGTGTAGGAAAAACAGACATTTACAAAGGCATATTATATTCATAATCCATTAAAATAACATATATTTTATTAGAGAAACTTTTACTGCTGCTAAATTTCCAAAGCCCATTTTATCTCGAACAATGTTAAAGATGGTATTTGTTTAATATTGGAGAAGGATTATGCCACAACCACTTAATCAAAGTCTTGTTTAGTGTCAGTATCTATTCAATTTTGCATATCCCCAGCGATGAAAACTAACTACCTCAAAACACTACATAAATATTTATATTGTAATCCATTATTGATATCTTACAAACTTTTACTATAGCTTGCTAATGGCTGCAACATCACAATTCTGGATGGAACGGAACCCTTATTTCAATTTTATTTCCATAGGAGATGCTTTGCACACATAAAAACAAAAAGGCTAGTTTAATCGGGGCAATTTCTACCAAGAAAAAACAAAAGCAAAGTATCTAAATCAAGACCTAAAAATGAATGAAAAAACGTTTACAAAAATATTTTAACATGGAAATTTAATTTTCCTATTAAAACCTCTCAAACTCTTTGAAACTGTGACCCCTTAGATAAGCTTATTTGAATCTCACAATATCACTATAAAATAGGAAATATTTCTAAATTGCCATTTTCCACATAAAAAAATGAGCAGCTCTGGGAGGTTAAATGACTAACACAAAAACACACAGCTAGCTGCGATTCAAAATAAGAGCTTTGCCTCTGATGTTCATAACAGTAACTTAGATTCTTGTTATAAACATATCTCCTCCTTTATTGATTTTCCTTACCCTACTCATATGCTAAACGCTTCACCTATACCATATATATAAATTTATTTTTTACTCCTAATATGAAACCATCCTAACATAAACCTAGAGTGTGAATTTGTTTCAGTGATTACTGTATATGTTTTCTGTTTTAGATTGTCAATTCATGGAACCAGAGTTAATATCTTTGAAAAGCAGGGTAAGCAGTTTTCAGTATCAAGACAACTAATGGATAAAGATCGGGTCGAGTCAAAAAAAGCAGCATGCTGCAGGACGTGAAAGCAACAACATGGGAACCAAACCTATAGGTGTTCAAATCCTAAGTATGCCATTTACTAGGTGTGTGATAGTCAATAAATTAGCCTCTCAAAGCATCAGTATTAAGGGAGGTAATGTAATAAAAGGGCTTAGCAAAAGCATAGCACAGAGTAACTTTTCAGTTGATTTAATGATGATCAATTCTTGTACTGAAAGGAAAAAATTCCCCTTATCATACTTAGCATTTGTAACAAAGAGAGCTTTCTATTATCTGTTCAAGGAAAGGCGACTTTTGTATTATTATTCAATATTGGTATACCATCTCTTGCATTGTAAAGGCTTTTCCTCAATAGTGGTGAAGTCTTGCAATATGCATAGGACTTTGTAAAGCACATTTACATCTGTTTTGGTACCCGACCACCAAAAAGTTCTGTGAATTTAGTTTATAATTTATCATCATCATCATCATCATTTCCATACATAAAATGAACAAATTGAGTTTAGAAGAGATAAAGAAATATGCTCAAATTCTTATGCCCACAAAATGTAAACCCAGGCCTCATATTTTTTCTTCCCACCAAATCAGTTGCCAACATGTTTCTTGCCTTTCCAGTTTTTGAGGGTGCTGAATGCGAAATTTGACATATATAGCAACAAATAACCACAGCAAAATCAGCAGTTAGTTTTTATTAAGCTTACACAATCTCATCATGCTAATTGATTTCAACAGAATTCACCTCAAACAAAATTTTGTAACAGGGGAAGAAATAAATAACGGGAGAGAATTCTTCAACACATCTTTTGTCAGCCTATGACAAAACAGTTTAATATAACGACTAAATTATTTAATCTGTTCCTTGGTCAACCTCAGTACCACATTTTCAGTTGCTGTTTTAAGACTCCCAAAATGTAGTTGCAGACATTTATTTGAAGAATATGATTCTCAATTCACAATAGCATAATTAAGATGTAATGATATTGAAAAGAAATCTGAACTATTCCCTTTAGCCAGTTGTCAAGATGCAATGTAGAAATACGATTATGTAGAACCATAAACATGTTCTACTCCATTCGTCTTCACTTAGTTGATATCTATTCAGTCAGACTTTCTCGCACCATTAAAAGTTTTAATGGAGTGTACGGTAATATGTGACTTCTCTACAGATTCTTAATCTGCAGCAATCATCTGCTGAAATCTCTAAATCCTCACAAGCCTAGTTTTTATTTTCCTTTAAGTATATAGCCAGTGTTACACATTTTAAAAGGCCATAAAATCAACCACATTCTTTGTTTCTTTTAGAGAAATGTGACAGTTGAAATTCTCTGCTTCTCTCCTTTGTCTCTGTTGCACATTCATGATATTTTGAAATCTAATCTAATCCCCTCAATTTACAGATGAAGAAACTGAGACCAGAGAGGTGATATGAGTACAAACCAAATAAAACAAGTGCATGGCAGTCAGAACTTCTACCCAGGTCTACCAATTTTAAGAGCAACATGTTTTCCGCTACCGTATTTTCTCAAATTAAAGTAAAGAGGACTTAGAAACTTTCACAGGTGGGGCTACTGAATGCTATATTAATACTTACAATGTTTTGGTCTTGGACATAACTTACGTGTCTTCTTAATTATTCCTCGTTTGATAAGCTCTGTCCATTCTTTACCATATCAAAATCCACCTAGAGAGGAAAAAAAGAAGAGAGGTTACAATCAAAGGGGAAAGAAAAACAGAAATTAAAAAAAAAAAAAAACCCTTTGTGTACATTTGTATCTTGCTCAATAACAGTTGGCTGATTTAGGCTGATTGTTTTAGAGCAAAGAAAAACAATAAAATGACAATTATGAAGAAAGTTTAGACATTTTTGGAAAATACATTTTTTCTGATAATATGGAAATGGTCAAAAGCAGTAATTAAAACAGCGTGGGCATGAGTGTTTTCACTGTAGGGGGGTGTTGTGTCTGTGGATAGAGAGATGGACGGATAGGTACATAGACAGACAGATAGGTAGCCAGAACTAGAATGGAACAAGCCAAAACAAAATGAGGGCATTACGATTATGTTTCAGGATAATCCTGGGACAGTACAGAAAAACCACTCTACAAACTGAGATGGATCTAAGAGACCAAAGAATGACTCAGACAAGTCTAGCTTGGTGAGTTAGATGAGTGTATTACAGGTTACTTACACAGAGCACTCACTTCTGGGTGACACAGGAATTCTCCAGGTAATGAGATCTGTACCTCCTACCTGTGGTATTGCCTTAAATCCATTTCCAGTTGGTGACGCAAAGCTCCTTTATTGTGTTATTGCCTGTTTACTTTGAAAAAAATTAAACATGTGGAATGCAATCATTATGTGCCTTCATACAATGCATGTCATGTTAATGATATTATAATTTTCCACTAGGTAGAGATTTTAGTATTATAATTAGCTGAAGGGTACTGTAGGACAGTTAAAGCAGTTAGGGCTGGTTTAAGCCAGTCGCCTCAAGGAAGTGCTGAAGCATATATCTTGTGCCTTGCAGTTATCTTTCATTTTCACTTAATCTATCTGGCAATAATTTTGTTGAACACTCCCAGGGAGCATAGTGTTACTCTTCTTGTGATGGGAAATTTTGTATTTTTCCCTGAGATTGTAGGTAAATTTATCCAACTTTAAAATGTTGCATATTGTTGCTATGATGTATACTAAATAAAATTAACATTTATTCCTTCAGAAATATTTTTAAACTTTTTTGAGGCAACGGCTTCTATATAAAGAGATTCATTGATGGTTCACTTAATTATCTATGAATAATGTTATTTTATGTTCTTACAATTATCAAAGGCCTGAGGAAACATGAAAAGAACAAAGCAAAAAAAAAAAAGACAAAAGCTTCCACATTTGCTAAAATAAAATTTATGATGAGAATAGCTAGCTCCATAAACTTTCTTAAAACAAAAGGATTATAAGGTCAGAGAGCAAGATGGTCAAATAGAAACACCCAGTGATCATCCCTCTGCCTGAACACCAAATTCAAGTCCTATCCACATAAACAAACACCTTTAGAAGAACCAAAAATCATACTATCTGGTTTTAAGATTATATTAAGGAAAAAGGCACTAAAGAGGCAGAAAGGACAATCTTGCCACCCCTCCCTGTCCCCTAGCAGTGCAGTGCCAGTACCCCAGGTGGAGAGAGACTATGTGTGCCCCAGGGGGAGCGGGAGGGAGGTGAGTGTGAGACCTATATTGAAACCCAGGACCACACAAGGGAGAACACAGCACAAGGCAGAATTCTGCCTGTGCCCACAGGGGGAACATTAAGACCAGCCCAGCCAGAGAAAAATCCTCTGCCCCGAAACCCAAGTTCCCTCTGTCCGCACCACTGGCTGCCAAAAGCAGCCTTGAGCCTGGACTAAATTCATAAGACAATCGAGCCACAAAGGCTGCAGCCCTTGGGCAATTCTGGCGTCTGTGCTGGTTCGTAGTCAGTGGACTTGGCGGGCACAAGACCCAGTGAGACACCATCAATGGTGGCCAAGCCAGTGTGTTACCCCCTCCTCCCACCTACAGGCATTGCAGCTCAGGGAGTCTTCTTCCACTTTGGGAAAGGAAAGGAAAAAGTTCAAAGGACTTTGTTTTGCAGCTTGTGTACCAGCTTAGCCGCAGTAAAATAAAGTACCAAGCAGAGTCCTGAAACCCTTGATTCCAGGGCTTACTTCCTGAAAGGCATTTCTGGATCCCCCCTGAGCCAGAAGGAAACATGCTGCCATGAAGTGAAGGGCCCATTACTGGCAAGATTCAACACATGCTAATGAAAGAGCCCTTGGGCTTTGAATAAACGTCAGAGGTAGCCAGGCAACAGTCACCACAGCTTTGAGTGAGACTAGGCTTGTAGCTGAGTGACCTGGCACTGGTGGCCACAAAGCAGTGCCCACATCACTAGTCCCCCCAACTCCAGCATCTTGGCATAGAGAGTGAGGGAAGAAAGTGAAAGTCTCCGCCTGGCAATCCAGGGAATTCTCCTCTATATTACCCAAGTCCACCAACGTGGTACCACCAGGCATCTGCAAGAGTCATTAATGGGCTTGGGGCAACCCCCGTGCTGATGTGGCTGCACTGACCAAAGAGATAGATCACAAACCTCAACTCCTTTTGAAACTGGAAAGCCTTCTCAAGAAGGACAGGTTCAAACCAATCCAGACAGTGAAGTTTAAAATAAACACCTAACTCTACAAGGCCAGACATCAATGAACATCCACAAGCATCAAGCACACCAAGGAAAACATGACCTCACCAAACAAACTAAATAAGGTACCAATGACAAATCCTGGAGCAATGGAGATATGTTGCCTTTTGGACAAACAATTCAAAACAACTGTCCTGAAGAAGCTCAATGAACTTCAAAATAACACAGAGAAGGAATTCAGAAGCCTGTCAGAGAAATTTAACAAAGAGATTGACGTAATAAAATATAATCAGGCAGAAATTCTAGAACTGAAAAATTCAACTGACTGAGAAATGTATCAGAGTCTCTCAAAAGCAGAACTGATTAAGCAGAAGAATTAGTGACCTTGAAAACAAGCTATTTGAAAATACACAGAAGAGAAAAAAGGAAAAAAAGAATAAAAAAGAATGAAGCCCACCTACAAGATCTAGAAAATAACCTCAAAAGGACAAATCTTAGAGTTTATTGGCCTTAAATAGGAGGTAGAGGCAGGGGTTGGGGTAGGAAACTTATTCAAAAAAATAATAACATAGAACTTTCCAAACCTAGAGAAAGATATCAATATTCAGGTACTGGAAAGTCACAGAATACCAAACAGATTTCACCCAAACAACACTACCTTGAGGTATTTAATAATCAAGCTCCCCAAAGGTCACTGATAAAGAAAAGGTCCTAAAGGAAGCAAGAAGAAAGAAAAAAAACATACAAAGGAGCCCCAATATGTCTGGCAGCAGACTTTTCAGTGGAAACCTTACAGGCCGGGAGACAGTGGCATGGCATATTCAAAGTGCTGAAGGAAAAAACCATTGACACTGTAATATTATATGCTGAAAAAATGTCCTTCAAACATGAAGGAGAGATAAAGACCTTCCCAGACAAACCAAAGCTGAGGGATTTCATCAACACCAGACATGTCCTCCAAGAAATGCTAAAAAGTTTTCTTCAATCTGAAAAGGACATTAATGAATGATAAGAAATCATCTGAAAGTATATAACTAACTGATAACAGTAAGCACACAAATACAGAATACTCTATTGCTTCTATTGCTGGAATTGTGGTGCATACACCACTCATATCTTGAGTAGGAAGCCCAAAAGACAAACATATCAAAAATAACAACTTTTTTAAAAGATAGATAATTTTAAAAAATATGAATTCAAACAATAAAAAGTTAAAAGGCAGGGTAGTGCAGGGGTTGGAATTAAAAGATAGAATTTCTGTTAGAATTCTTCTTGCTTGTCTATTCATTTGATTGTATGCAGAGTTGCCATATGCTTAAAATAATCGGTTATAAAATGTTATTTGCAAGCCACGTGGTAACCTAAAATCAAAAATCTACATCAGATACACACACATAAAAAAGCAAAAAACTAAAATACACAACCAGAGAAAATAATTTTTAACGAAGACAGGAAGGAAGTAAAAAAAGAAAGAGAGTACCACAGACACACACACACACACACACACACACACACAAACCCCACCAGAAATCAAATAATAACATGGTAGTAGCAAGTTCTTACTTATTAATAGCAACATTGAATATGAATGAATTAAACTCTCCAATCAAAAGACATAGAGTGGATGAAAGAATAAAAAAGAAGAGCCAACCATATATTGTCTGCAAGAGACACATTTCACCTATAAAGATACACATGAACTGAAAATAAAGGGATGGAAAAAGACACCCCATGCAAATAGAAACTAAAAAAGAGCAGGAGTAGCTATACTTCTATCAGATAAAATATATCTCAAGACAAAAGCTGTAAAAAGAGACAAAGATGGTCATTATAAAATGATAAAGGGGTCAATTCAGCAAGAGGATATAACAATTCTAAATATATATGCACCCAACGCTGAAGCACCCAGATATACAAAGGAAGTATTTCCAGAGCAATAGAAATAGATAGATTCCAATACAGTAATTGTTGGAGAGACCTCAACACTCCACTTTCAGCATTGAACAGATCATGAAGACAGAAAATCAACAAGGAAACACTGGATTCAATCTGCACTACAGACCAAATAGACCTAAAAGATATGTATAGATGGCTTCATCCAACAGCTGCAGAGTACACGTCCTTGTCCTCACCTCATGGATCATTCTGAAGGATAGGCCATATGTTAGGCCACAAAACAAGTGTGAAAAGCTTCAAAAAAATTAAAACCATTCCAATTATTTTCTATGACCATAATAAAAATATTGGGTCATGTTAAGAATAAAAATAGACATCAATAATAAGAGGAACATTTGAAACTATACAAACACGTAGAAATTAAACAATATGCTCCTAAATGAGCAGTGGGTCAATGAAGAGATTATGAGGAAAATTTAGAAATTTCTTGAAACATTTGAAAATGAAAGGATAATCTATCAAAATTTATGGGATTAGAAAAAGCACTAATAACAGACCTGTGAAAGAGTACCATTTGATATATTCATAAGTCAAGAAGAGAGTGTGGTTTGGACTGTGCAACTCTGAGGAGCAAATAAATTACAGGAAAATTTATACCAATAACTGCCTATATCAAAAGACTAGAAAGCTTCAAATAAACAACCTAATGATGCATCTCAAAAAACTAAAAAAACAAGAGCAAACCAAATCCAAAATCAGTAAAAGAAATAATAAATATTGGAGCAGAAATTAATGAAATTGAAACAAAAAATACAAAAGATTAATGAAACAAAAGATGGTTGTTTGAAAATATAAAAAAATTGATACATCTTTAGCCAGAGTAACTAAGAATAAAAGAGAGAAGACTCAAATAAATAAAATCAAGAGATAAAAAAGAAGACATTAGAACAGATATAGCAGAAATTCAAAGGATCATTAGAGACTACTAAGAGCAACTATATGCCAATAAATTGAAAAATCTAAAGGAAATGGATAAATTCCTACACACACACAACCTACCATGATTGAACTAGGAAGAAATCCAAAAACCTGAATAAACCAATTACAAATAATGAGATAGAAGCAGTAATGAAAAGTCTCCCATCAAAGAAAATCCCTGGACATGATGGCTTCACTGCTGAATTCTACCAAATATTCAAAGAAAAGTTAATATCAATCTTATTTAAACTATTCCAAAATATAGAGGAGGAGGTAATACTCTCAAGCTCATTCTATGAGGCCTGCATCATCCTCATATCAAAATCAGACAAAGACACAACAAAATAAGAAAACTACAGGCCAATATCTCTGATAAACATAGATGTAAAAATGCTCAACAAAATACTAGCAAATAGAATTTAACAACATATTCAAAAGACTATTCATCATAATCAAGTGGGATTTATTCTAAGGATTCAAGAATGATTCAACATATGCAAATCAATCAATGTGATACATCATATCAACAGAACCAAAGGACAAAAACCACATGATCATTTAAGTTGATGGTGAAAAGCATTCAATAAAACTCAACATACCTTCATAATAAAAACTCTCAAAAAATTGGGTATAGAAGGGACTTACTTTAACATGATAAAATCCATATATGATGGACCCACATACTGAATGAGAAAAAACTGAAAGCCTTTTCTCTAAGATCTGGAACAAGACTAGGATATCCACTTTCACCACTGTTATTCAATGTAGTATTGGCAGTTCTAGCCAGAGCAATCAGACTAGAGAAAGAAATAAATGGTATACAAATTGGAAAGGAAGAAATCAAATTATCCTTGTTTGCAGATGATATTATCTTATGTCTAGAGAAACTTAAAAGACTCCACAAAAAAAAACCCAACTAGAACTTATAAATTCAGTAAAGTTGCAGAATACAAAATCAATATACAAAAATCAGTAGCATTTCTATGTACCAACAGTAAACAATCTGAAAAAGAAACAAAAAAAGTAATCCCATTTACAATAGCTACAAATAAAATTAAATTCCTAGGAAGAAATGTAACTAAAAAAGTGAAAGACCTCTATAATGAAAACAGTAAAATGTTGATGACAGAAATTGAAGACGACACAACACAATAGAAAGATAGCCCATGCTCATGGATTGGAAGAATCAATATTGTTAAAATGTTCATACTACCCAAAGCAATCTATAGATTGGATGCAACCCCCATCCAAATACCAATGGCATTCTTCACAGAAAGACAAAAATTAATCCTAAAATTTATATTGAACCACAAAAGACCCAAAGCCATAGCCATCATGAGCAAAAAGAATAAAACTGTAGGAATCACATTACCTGACTTCAAATTACACTACAGAGGTATAGTAACCAAACAGTATGGTACTGGCATAAAAACAGACACATAGACCAATGGAACAGAATGGAGAATCCAGAAGTAAATCACTTATCTATATTGAACTTATTATTGACAAAGGTGCCATAAAATGGGGAAAGAAAAGCCTCTTCAATAAATAGTGCTGGGGAAACTGAATATATGTAAGCAGAAGAATGAAACTAGACCCTTATCTCTCACCATACACAAAAAACAAATCAAAATGAATTAAAGTCTTAAATCTAAGAACTGAAATTATGAAACTACTAAAGGAAAACTTTGGGGAAATGCTTCAGGACATTGGTCTGGGCAAGGACTTCTTGAGTAAGATCCAGGAAGTACAGGCAACCAAAGCAAAATTGGACAAATGGGACCACGTCAAGCTAAAAATCTTCTGCACAAAGAAACTATCAACAAAGTTAAAACACAACCCATAGAAGGGGAGAAAATATTTTCAAACTACCCATCTAACAAGGGACTAATAACAAGAATATGAAAATAGTTCCAAAGACTTAGTAGGAAAAAATCAAATTATCTGATTAAAAAATGGGTAAAGGATCTGAATACACATTTCTCAAAAGAAGACATGCAAATGGCCAACAGGTATATGAAAAGAAGCTCAACATCATTAGTCATCAGAGAAATGCAAATTAAAACTACCATGAACTATCATCTCACATCAGTTAAATGGCTTTTATCAAAAAGACAGGCAATAATGAATGCTGGCAAGGGTGTGGAGAAAAGGGAACCCTCTCATACCGTTGGTGGGAATGTAAATTAGTACAACCACTATGAAGAACAGTACGGAGGTTACTCAAAAACCTGAAAATAGAACTACCATATGACCCAGCAATCCCATGGGTATATATCCAAAGGAAGGGAATTCAGTATACCAAAAAGATACCTGCACTTTCATGTTTATTGCAGCACTATTCACAATAGCCAAGATTTGGAATCAACTTCAGTGTCCATCAACAGATGAGTGGATAAAGAAACTGTGGTACTTATACACTATGGAATATTATATAGCCACAAAAAATTAAGTTAAATCCTGCATTTGCAACAACCTGGATGGAACTAGAGAACATTATGTTAAGTGAAATAAACCGAGCACAGAAAGACAAATCTCGCATGTTCTCACTCATATGCGGGAGCTAAATATCAAAAACAATTGACTTCATGGAGATAGAGAGTAGAATGATGGTTACCAGAGGCTTGGAAGGGTAGTTGGGTGGGACAGATAAAGTCAGGGTAGTTAATGGGTGCAAAAATAAAGTTAGATAATTAGAAAGAATGAACAATATTTGATAACACCACAAGTGAGTATAATCAATAATAAGTTAGGGCAGAGGTCCCCAATCTATGGTGAGTTATATAATCATTTCATTATATATTACAATGTAATAATAACAGAAATAAAGTGTACAATAAATGTAATGCGCTTGAATCATCCCGAAACCATCTCCTCCTTTCATGGTCCATGGAAAAATTGTCTTTCGTGAAAACGATCCTGGGTGCAAAAAAGGTTGGGGACTGCTGAGTTAGTGTAGACTTTAAAATAACTAAATGAATGGAATTTCAGTGTTCCTAACACAAAGAAATGATAAATGTCTGAGTTGGTGGATACCCCATTCACCCTGATTTGATTAATTCATGTTATGCCTGTATCGAATTACCACAAGTACCCTATAAATATACAACTATTATGTACTCATAATAATTAAAAAGAAAAAAGGAAAAAATTATATAGCCAGAAAATAAAAAAAACATCATCCAATGATTACTGGTGGATCATAAACAAAAGGTGCTCAATTTTTCAAATGCAGAATTTAATCACTGAAAGGAAAGAATGTAAGTGTAACATGAGGAAATTTGCAATTGGTGATGAAAGGCTCACCATTTTGAAATGTGGAGTGATTTGACCTGGGATGAGATAGAAAGCAGTTTATTACATTTACATAGCAGATAATGAAAAACAAATGTAAATAATTATTTTGACTCTTTTTGCAGATGCTTTGAAATTACTCCTATGGGCCAGACATTGTGGCTAACATCTATAATCCCAGCTGAGGCTGAGGTGGAAGATTGCTTATGATCATGAGTTTAAGACCAGCCTGTAATTTAAAAATTAGCCATGCATGGTGATGTGAGCCTAGAGTTCCAGCTACTCAGGATGCTGAGGTGGGAGGATCACTTGAGTCCAGGATCATATCACTGCATTCCAGCCTGGGAGGCAAAAAAAGACCATGTCTCCTAAAAAAAAAAAAAAAAAAAAAAAAAAAAAATCACTTGTATGTAATCACAAAAGGAAAATTGTCCTAAAAAAGAAAAAATAAATCTTGGCTCTCAACCTCTGAGAATTGTCTAAACCTGGGACGAATGACTCACTATAGGCTTCTATCAAAAAGTATTGGCCACACTGCCCTTCAACACCTCCAGAAAGCATGTACCACTCATTTCTTTTCCAATACCTAATATGCAATCTCCACTCATTCTTTCTATCTAAATGTTACCCTTCCTCAAGTTTCAATTCAAGTCCCACCTCTCTGATTATGCACACACACACACACACACACATACACACACACACACACACACACACACACGTCTTTCCTCCGAACTTCTGTTGCCTTTTTTGTCTTTATGTATGTTGAATATTTCTTTGCACTGTTAATTATACTTATAAGTGTGTAGGTCTGAGCTATAACATACTGGAAACTCTTTATTAGGTCTGGGCAGTATCTTTTTACATCTTTTTATCTCTCCAGTCCCTTGTACAAAGTAGGTGCTTAATCTGCAGGAAAAGGTAATAGAGATAGTAGAGTCCTGGAATTTAAAATAAATTGTGAATATTTAAACTGAGAGAGGCGTTTGGGTCCCAAAACAGAATTCTAATGCTGGTTTAGCCAGCCAGTGTAGCCCATGTTGTGGTTGTGAAGATAAATTAGGAAATATCTATGAATTTACTTTCAAACTATTAATATAACAAGTTAAATCTTATATTAGAAACAGAATCTTACTTTTGTGGAGAAAAGAACTCAAATTACAGACACAAATAGACATGCATTTCAGTTCTGGTTTCTGCCACTTATTTGCTGGAACCTCTCACAACCCCATTATAATCTATAAAATGATAATAATAATATGTATCTATCAAGACACTGTGAGGATTAGCACGTCACAATGCCTATAAAGCCATCAATAAATGGTAAATTTATCAATATCCTTCAAAATATAAGGTTTTATCATAAGTATTATAGACGCACAAATTCCAAAAGAGATATATATGGTGCAGAAAACTACTAATAAAATCCAAAACAGCACCAGAAGTTTATTGATTATGAACTTTTTCCATATTTGTTCTTTTTGAAATTGAAATACAACCATATATGCCAATTCAATTAACATTCAGAAATTGGCCAAGAAGCAATGAAAAGAAATCAATTCTGATTTTGTGTTACTTTTACTCTATGTAAATGTACTTAAACCTTCCATATATCAGAAACACCTGTAGAATTCTAGACAATGCTGAATCCTAACTTCCATAATAGATAGCTTATAGCAATTATCCTTCTACAATCATCAGATGGTAGGAACCCAGAAAGTTCTTGCCATTTCTAAGTCTAGCAATATCTGAATAGGCTATCTTCAATGTCTTAATTATTCTAAATTTAATAGTAAGGCAAGATCCCCATTTTACATTGAGGATCATATAAGGAAGTATGTAACGTTATTTTGGACATTGTAGAGGTTACATAGGAGTTGTATTAGAATAGCTAAAACCTCTACTTTATTATTACAATTCTTCTTATTATTATTGTTATCATTGTTATTAAGTATATGTGCTTATGTGCTCCTTTCAAAGCATCAACAATGAATCCTTTCTTCCCATTTGCTACTCCACTCAGTCACTTCTTAGCTTCACCTTTCTTCCTGCCCCACCATCTCCTACTAAGAGTTTGGAACCCAAAGCAATTATTTGTGAGAATTCTAAAAACATTTATCCAGGTTATTTAATATCAAAGAAAGAAAAAGCATGTCACCTGTTTTATCTAAAATAATTGTGATATTACCTGGAAGATTGAGCTGGATACATCACTCTTGAGGCTTTTAAGAAAAATATGTTTTCAGATATGTAAGGTGAATCAAGTAGTTGATGATATCATGGTAACAGGTAGCAACTTTAAATTG
>NW_012139413.1:10847740-10848678 GCF_000956105.1 Propithecus coquereli
AACTTTCTGAATGCATTTATCCTCTTTGGACCAGTGCACTTAACCTTAAACCATAACATGGTGTTGTTCAGTCATTCTCGTAGATCTATTCATCATGGTAAATGAAGACAATGGCACACTGACTTATGGATTTGGTTTTTATAATTAAATTCCATAATATTCAAATATTTTGTTATATGGTCTAGCCTGATTCCCAGTAACTTCTATTTCTGCTTCATCACCAAGTCAGGGACACTTGATGTCCAGAAGCAGGTTCTGTCTTGTCTCTGGTTTCCTACTCTAACCCTAATCTAACCCAAAAGAAATATCATCAGCTATAGCACCATACATATTTACTATTTACTATCAACTTTAATTGCTAGTTTGATGTTAATCTGATAGATGATCTTCAGTTCCATTCTAGAGAATTATGTTAGTCAGGATAGCACACTAAAAGTATATGAGTTTTAGAAACAGAAACCCATATATCTGATATAGTCATAGCAGCTCAGTGAACTTGGAAAAGATGCTGCAACTCTTTGAATGTCAGTCTTCTTAGCTATAAAAGTAAAATGTACTACCTACTTCATGATAATACTATGTTGTTTCCATGAGATTGCTTTCCTCTGCTTAAAACAATTAATTCAAAATCCCAAATCCAAGACACTACATCTTCTTGATAGTACTCAACTCACCAGTCTCATTGACTGCTTCCCTCCCCCTCCTCTATATTAAGGGACATAAACTGAAATACTTGTAAGAGACAAACAGATAATGAAAAGAATGCATCTGACAGTACGTAAAGGAAAATTGGAAGTGGTGGGAATATTGGTTGGTAGGCCCTGTCTAAAGAGATTAGCTTTCACTCAACTAATCACTCAGGAAATCATTGCTGGGCAAGAATACAGGCCCAGTATTTTCCGATCATCTGATTTTTTAGCAAAGGCCAGAACTCAGAA
>NW_012139413.1:10848728-10854674 GCF_000956105.1 Propithecus coquereli
TATCTAATAATAAATTCTATCCAAAAAATATGTACAACACGAAATACATAGAACATTCAAGATCACTTTGTACAATCTTCACTTACTGATGTAAAATCTTGACTTAATGAAAAAAAGGAAATTGTTGCATGTATTAGTCAAATGCTAGCTGATTTTCTGTATTTTATACAACAGAGTATTTGAAATACTGCTTAATGCTTTAAAAATAGCTGCCATGTGGATTTTATTAACTTAGGTTTATGCATTGAAGAAAACTAAAATATTCCTCTCTAAAATACTGGGGATTGTTGAGTTAAAAAAAAGGCTACAATGCAGGAGCACACTCTGCCCTTCCTCTTTGCCTTTTCTACCTGAAGATGAGCCCCTTCAGAACACTTGCTTATCGGCTCAGAAACAGAGCTTAGAGATAGAGGCGCCAGAGGATCTAGGAGCAGACTTTACTCTTCTCATAAATTTACTTTCACACATTTTCCTGCCTTTTGGAAGCTTGAAGATACTGTCTTCTTTGTCTTGTCACTATATAGGATTTATGGCTCTTTACTAAAATACTATTTAAGTAAGACCCCGAAACCACTGCCTTGAGAGAGAAATACTTTTGAACTGAGACCACTTCCATGTGATGGATACAGCCTGTGTTAATAAACTTATTTGTTTTTCTTTTGTTAATCTGACTTTTGTTTTCAGGAGAGTGTCTCAACCAAGAACTTAGAAAGGGAAAGCAAAGAAATTATGTTTTTTCCCCTAAGCATTGAAGTTCAAATTATTTTCCCCTTTCCTCTTGAGTGGTCCCATCTACAAAGCCAATATAATTTGTTCATGTTGTCCTAGCGCCACATCCTCCAAAATATATAGATTATTCACATAAGAAATTGATTACTAAAGCGTTATATATAGCTGAAGTTTCATTTACTCATTTTTTGACGCACACAGTATTATTATATTTTTTGTTGACTATCTGTGTTTTTAGTAATTTGCTTTCTTCAGTTTAGCTTAGAATCCTATTATTAAAGCTATTGCAAGAAGATGCACTATTTCTGTGTGAAAGGACTGAAATCTCATTCACAATACAACCATGAAAAGAATGTGTAATATATAATTTGCCACCCACATGTTTCATAGGGGAATTTTGAAATATAACTAATAAATTAATTTAAAGAGCTTTTAACATAATATTCTACACATAGGCTCAATAAAAATATAATAAAATAAATACAATAAAAGTGAATAAAAGAATGATGGAATTTCTTTAAATTTGAAATAATATCATCCATAACCCATAATGTACACATGCCAGACATTTCTATTTAATAAAGATGATACGTGCTCAGCAAAGTTTTTTTTTAAGATGTAAGACAATCAATCTTTCTTACAACTTTCCTGATTATTAATGTTATAGTATAGGTAAATAAAACTGTGTTAGAACTCAGTGCTTTAATCTAAAAGACAGAGTGAGAAAGGAGGAAAAAATGCTGCCTTTTCCACTAATGTGTAATCTTCTCTAATTTCATGTTCTCGTGACCATCATTATTCCTAGACTAAAGGATCTTAATGGTTATGACATCTTCTCCCCTTCCAAAAAAACAATGGACGGAGGCAGCTGCTTACCCCATATGTGAGGTGAGGAGGCATGCAGGCTCCTTGCCTCCCATCGTATGTCTAGATCTAGCAGCTGTATCTAGCTCTTTTAGAAATTTCTAAATTTTACCTCTGCTAAATTTCACTACTGCAAGCCAGCCTCTTTACTTGAGTTAGTGGTAGAAATCTTTGCGAAATCCTTTGGTGTTTTAGCTCTTCCCTGTGTGGAGGAAAAGATACTGGAATCAAAATTCTTAGACCATCCTCCACCCTTACAGCTTATCTTCAGTCAGCTTTGAAATTCTGTCAATCTCACACCTGAAATTGCTCTCAATTTTTCCCCCTCATTTACTATCTAATCATCTCTGACCTGTATCATTACAAAAGTCTTCCAAAAATCTAAAATTTCCTTACCTTTATTCTCTCCTTTCTTCAAGCAGCCTAGCATACTACCCCAGGAATTATCAGACTGGTAGGCTGGTTGGGCCCTGGGGAAGGCGGTGAGGGAGAATGGGTGGCAAGTGGACCATGATTCTCTCCCAGATTGGGAAGTGGCAAGTTTAGGTGTTCACCCTTTGATATGGAAAGGAAGGGAAATCAAAAGATAATAGATGGCCATTTTAGTAGTAACTCACCCTAAATATTTTTTGAAATATTTCTTTAAATATCTTGCATGTTAAAACAGATTGTTTTCTGGTTGTCTATCAAAAACACAAGATATATTTTCAGTATTTCGAGGAATCTCTATACTGTTCTCCATAGTGGTTGCACTAACTTAAATTCCCACTGACAGTGTACGAGCGTTCTCCTTTCAGCATATCATTGCCAGCATTCATTATTGCCCTTTTGATAATGTCCATTTTAACCAGATGAGATGATATCTCATTGTAGTTTTGATGTGCATTTCTCTGATGACTAATGACGTTGAACATTTTTTCATAGAACTGGAGAACATTATGTTAGTAAAATAAGGCATGCACAGAAAGACAAACCTCACGTGTTCTCACTCATATGTGGGAGCTAAATATTAAAAACAATTGATCTCATGGAGACAGAGAGTAGAATGATGGTTACCAGAGGCTGGAAATTGTAGTGTGGAGGGGTGGATAAAATGAGGATGGTTAAAGGGTACAAAAATATAGTAAGTTAATTAGAAAGAATGAACAATATTTGATAACATGACAAAATGAGTATAATCAATAATACATTAGGATATACTTTAAAATAACTAAAAGAGTGGAATTGGAATGTTCCTAACACAAAGGAATTATAAATGTCTGAGGTGGTGGATATACCAATAACCTTGATTTTCTTAATTCACATTTTATGCCTGTACAAAGCATCACATGTACCCTTTAAAGATATATAACTATTATGTACCCATAATAATTAGCATAAAATAAAATAACCCACAAGGTATATTTTCAGAATGAAATTGGAATAGAGTGATTTAAAGCAAACCAAACAATAAAGAAACCATTTTGTTACTTATTCTGTTATATTATTAAATATAACCTGACTGAAGACATATTTATATTTTTAGCCCACAGTTCTTTCCTTAGTCCAAGACCTACATATCCATCTGCCAACTTGATGTCTATGCTTGAACATCTTACAAGTATCCCAAATTTAACATAAATGAATATAAACTTTTGAAATTCTTCTTCAAACATTCTCCCAAGATTTGCTTCTCTACATTTTAGAACATGACCCCTTAACCTTCTAGTTATCTTTCATAACTTCATCTCCTGTCTATGGCCATACCATGCTGAACCACAAGTCTTCTTTGATTTCCACAAAATATCTAGAATCAAAGCACTTTTTGCATCATTCCTGCCACAATCTCAGGAAAAGATACCACCTTTTCTTTTTATTGTTGCTGTAATTGCCATTGGGGTCTTAGGTAAAATTCTTTGCCTAGGCCAATATCTAGAAGAGTTTTTCCTACATTTTCTTTTAGAATTATTATGGTTTCATGCCTTATATTTAAGTCTTTTATCCATCTTGAATTATTTTTTGTGAGTGGTGAGAGACATGGATCCTGTTTTATTCTTCTGCATGTGACTATCCAATTTTCCCAGCACTATTTATTAAAGAGGGATTCTTTCCCCAGTGTATATTGTTGTCTGCTTTGTCAAAGATCAGTTGGCTGTATGTGGATGGTTTTACATATGTGTTCTCTGTTCTATTCCATTGGTCTATACCTCTAATTTTTTTGCCAATACCATGCTGTTTTGGTTACTATAGCCTTGTACTATAGTTCAAAGTCTGATAATGTGATGCCTCCTGATTTGTTCCTTTTGCCTACAATTGCTTTGGCTATTTGGGCTCTTTCCTAGTTCCAAATGAAGCAGAGAACTATTTTTTCTAGATATTTTTCTGTGAAATATGACATTGGCATTTTGATGGGGAACACATTGAATCTGTAAATTACTTTGGGTAGCATGGACATTTTAACAATGTTGATTCTACCAATCCATGAGCATGATATGTTTTTCCATTTGTTTGTGTCATCTGTGATTTCCTTCTTTGGTGTTTCACAGTTTTCTTTGTAGATATCTTGCACCTCCTTGGTTTGACTCTCAGCTTGACTGTTATTGTTGTACAGGAATGCTACTTTTTTGTACACATTGATTTTGCACCCTGAGACTTTGCTGAATTTATTCTGCACAGCTAAGGAAACAATCAACAGAGCAAATAGACAACCTACAGAATGGGAGAAAACATTCACAAGCTATACATCCGATAAAGGGCTAATAACCAGAATCTACAAAGAACTCAAGCAAATCGGCAAGAAAAAAGCCAAACAACCCCATTAAAAATGGGCAAAAGACATGAACAGAAGCTTTTCAAAAGAAGACAGACAAATGGAAAATAAACATATGAAAAAATATGCAATGTCATTAATTATCAGAGAAATGCAAATTAAAACCACAATGAGATATCACCTTATCCCAGTTAGAATGCTTTTTATTAAAAATTCTGAAAACAATAGATGCTGTGTGGATGCAGAGAGAAAGGAACACTTCAACACTGTTGGTGGGACTGCAAATTAGTACAACCTCTATGGAAAACAGTACAGAGATTGCTCAAAGAACTAAAAGTAGACCTACCATTTGATCTAGTAATCTCACTACTAGGTATTTACCCAAAAGAAAAGAAGTCATTTTATCAAAAAGATACCTGCACTCAAATGAATATCGCAGCACAATTCACAACTGCAAGGATATGGAATCAACACCAGTGACCATCAATTCATGAGTGGATTAACAATATGTGGTATATGTATACCATGGAATAGTACTCAGCCTTAAAAAGAATGAACTAATGCATTTTGCAGCAATTTGGATGGAACTGGAGACCATTATCCTAAGTGAAGTATCTAAAGAATGGAAGAACAAACACCACATGTACCCACTATTAAATTGGAACTAATCAAAGAGCACAAATGTGCACAAAGGGAAGTAAAACTCAGTGGAAACCAAGAAGGGAGGAGGGGAGAGGAAGGGATGGGTGACAACCTACCTAACGGGTACAGTGAACATTATCCGGGTGATGGGCACATTTATAGTCCTGACTCAATCATTACAAAACTGATCCACATAACCAAAAACATTTGTACCCCCATAATATTTTGAAATAAAAGAAAAGATACCACCTATTCTGAACTGAACTCTTTCAATAATCTCCTTACTATCTCTCTGCTTCCATTCTTACCCCTTTAAAACAATCTCCACAGTGCAGCAGAACAATGTTTTTAAAGAATAAATTGGATCATATCCCTCACTTGCTCTAACTCATTCCCTTTGAACTTAGAATAGAGTAAAAATTTTTAAAGCAGTCTTTAAGTTCCTGTTTCATGTGGCTGCTCTCATCCTCTTCACTCTCATGTCATGCCTAGGATTCCAGGTAAACACTGTGTCCTATACTTATTACTACAAAATTATTCATTGTTAATCTGAAATTCAAATTTAAACAGGGGCCCTATATTTTATCTGGCAATCCTAGTCATGATATGCTCTAATTTGCTCATGACATGCCAGTAACATTATCCATTTTTAAGTTTCCTTCTCAGTCACACCCTTTCCTGCTGTTATTTCTGCAATTTCTGTTAGCAGAAATGCTCCTCCATACATGTTTTACCTGAAAAGCTACAGTTCTTTCCAGATTTGTCTTAAATGCTACATTATATGAGAGTCATTGAATATGACAATCTAAGTGAAATTACATCATTAAATTCTCATTTTATTTTTTCTACTTCTTTACCCTACCATATTTTATATATTTATTTGTATCAGCCTATGTATTTGGCTTACCACTGTATCCCCAATACTAGGAGAAAGCCATGGAGGTAGTAGAAACTCAGTATGT
>NW_012139413.1:10856069-10857984 GCF_000956105.1 Propithecus coquereli
TGATGAAACCTGGCCTTAATTCATTCTCTACACTTTATTCCTTAGGTTCCAATGTAAAAACTGTTTACGAAAGCAGCTAAGATACACATACTTATCTCCAGCACTGACCCTCCTCTATAATCCCAGAACTTTGTCATTTTGATTAAGCTGACTCAAACATGACTTCATGTTTGAGAGCACAGAGTAAAGAAGCAGTCCTATCATGAGGGATGAACCCTAAGTTCCCCTATCTTCTTTTTGGGGAGTTGGGGATGAGGGTTCTAATGTTAGCAGAGTCACCAGCAACAAACCCATATTTCTAAGCTCTGTGAAAAATAAATCAGGATTCTGGATAAACTTTGTTCTTGCTGTTACTCCTTTGCTGTCTTGTTCATTTTATATCTAGATTCAGAAACAGGTTGACCCCTTAAATTTCAGGGCTTTCTTTTAGAAAAGTATCAGGATTGTTAGAAAACCAATCTTGTGTTGACTTCACTCTCACTAGTACAGAACTTGCTGCAGCCAAAGAAAAATCATTCCAAATTTCCTTAACTCTCTAGAATGACTTTGTGGTAGACGCGTTCTTGGAGCTTTTCCTGCCTCGTTGTTCTCATTTTTCCTTTATCTCATGTTGTATATTTTAAGCAAATAAAACAATCAATACATTGGAATAAGTGTGTCTTTAAAAAAAAAAAAGCTACAATGAATTGCTCATGAAGAAACCAGTAGAAGGCAAAAAGCTTCAATTGCCTACAAATGGCATCTTTCAAACACAGTAAGTCAGAGGGTCTTCAATAGTGCAAGGGACTTTTAGTCAATAAATTTGACAGACTGCAAACAGAGTCCAAGCTTTAGCACAGCGTGTAAATGGAAGTTCAGTAGGCTGACTTCTTATCAACCCCAAGACAGAGTTAATAGAGGGGAAAATGACAAAAGGTGTAGGGTGGTGTCTCAGTACATTTTCTGCTGCTATAATAGAATACCACAGACAGAGTAATTTATTAAGAAGAAAAAGAAGATTTATTTGGTTCACAGTTCTGGAGGCTGGAAAGTCCAGGATCAAGGGGCCACATCTGGTGAAAGCCTTTTTCTGTGTCATAACATGGCAGAAGGACATGATGTGTGAGGAAGTTCACAAGAGACAAAGAGAAATTGGGCTGAACTCATTCTTTTATCAGGAGCCCATTTCTAGGATAACTAACCTGCTCCCCTGATAACGGCATTCATCTATTCGTGAGGTTGGAGCCCTCATGACTTAGTCACCTCTTAACAGCCCCACCTCTTAATATTGCCAAAATGACAATTAAATTTCAACATGAGTTTTTGAGGGGATGTTCACACCATAGTAGGAGGATTTGACAGGGCAAGCTTTTTTTTTGTTTGTTTATTTCTTATTTAACTTAAAGGCAAATAACTAGACAATCTTAATTTTGAGAGCTAAACCAAGCTGGAAGTATTAAAAATGAAAAAAAAAAACCACTTTATATATGAAAAGGATATTTTCAAGTTCAAGAGTTTAAGCATTTCACAATCCAGATAGACATTTTTAGAGAAAGCGTGATTGTAAATACAGAAACACTAGGAAACATCAGCTACAATGAAGTTTATAATGTAGACTAATCATTTAGTTTACAATTATGTTTATGATGTGAACTGAGATCTCCCAAAATAGCACCAGAAACATCTTTTTATCAAGCAAAAGTGAATTTGTTAGACTTACTACAGAAAGAGAGAATATCACCTTGGCAGTCTTAGTAGTGTCTCAAAGTGTGGAAATTAGAAGAATATCCAGTGGTCCTGGGATAGGATATTTTATGGCAGATATTGCAAAACAGAGAACAGTTGGACTTGTGCAAAAATTAGGACAAAAGAACTTTGGATTGATGGATACAGCAAAGCTAGCGTCTTGAAAACAGGCTTAATGATTAAACTGTAC
>NW_012139413.1:10860539-10862176 GCF_000956105.1 Propithecus coquereli
TTTTGTTTGAGTGACATGTTTTAGTAGTCATTTGAGCAGTGAGAAATTTACAGTCTTGAAAGTGCCATAGAGATTCATTTAAGACCCTGTGACTACCACACTACAGATCAAGACCTTTGGCTCAGAGGTAATAGCATGTTCCTATCGAGCCCCTTGAGCTCTTTGTTGCAAAGGGAAGGTAAGCCTAGCATTGGGTCTTATTTCTTTTCTTTGAGCCCCTGATTTCTGAGTTTATTTTATCTCTTAGAAATGAGCAAAAGTTTTTAGAAATCATCATTTGATATCTCCTCAAATCTTAAAACATTTTTCCTTTGTAGAAATCTGCTTAGTGATTGGTAACACTATTGATTATCTTTGTTGCTGTTATCTTTTGTGGTAAGTCTACACAGAAGTTCATAGAAAAGAGAACAGATGATAAGTTCACCACTTGAGCAGACTCCAAGGGTTTGCAAAGTCAGAAAGGCTCACACTAGTGCCCTCATAGGACACACATTGTCTTGAGACACCTACCAATATCTTTTAAGAACTTTCTTGGGTCTTGTCTTTTTTTTTTTTTCCGTGAGAGTGTGATTCTGAATAAGATCTCTTCTTGAAACAGCCCATTCATAATGATATGCCCATTTGTCAAAATCCAGTTGGTCTCTCCAAGAGACTTATCAAGTTGGAGGTCCAATTTATTTTACCAACCATTGGCAGACACTCATGGGCTCATCTCAGTGTAAGTTGATATCCCCTCTGGGCCAGATTCCTATATCTTACATGGGATTTGGTAGTCCTGTAAATAGAATTCCCATTCTTATCTATCTAAATGGCATAATTTTGTCAAAGTTAATTAAGAATCCTATGGATATTTAAAATAACTTTTAATATTAATAAGTGTGCTCTTATGAGAGGCTCCTTTGAACAAAAAGGGAGTAAAAATGAAAATATTCATTGAATGAATTTTACATTGTGTGAAGAAACTCCCCAAATAAATTCAGATTCTAAAACTGTTTCCCAGGAAGAGTTCTTGGCCAAGATACATGAAAATGTGAAAAATTCAAATGTACCTATTTTATATCCCCCAAATTACATTTTGAACATAATAGTCTTTATCCCACTTATCTTCTTTCCCTCTCCCGTGCTACTTCAGTACCCTCTACTCCTCTCTCTTCTTATGACCTAATTTCTTCCCATGCTGGACAGCCACAAACACCAAGTTGCAATTGCCTCTTAAATTTAAATTCACTTTAAAACAGAACAATCTGGCATTGGTACTCATATTGAGCATTAACATGAGCTATTATTCATGTATTTATTATTCCTACCCCTATTATGTTTTATATTAGTATCTTTAACTTCACTTTTTTCCCCAGATTTTTGTAAAGAAAGCTTCAAATTTTCATTTTGCACTGGGTCCCTCAAATTATGTGGTTAGTCCCTATGCTATAAAGTAGAGCAGAAAATAAATAATGTCAAAAATTCATACAATTTCTCACCTGCAATTTTCATAAAATTAGACAGGAAGTAAATTAAAATGGACCACTTTAGATATAATACCAGTTTTTCCAAGCAGGAATATGTGCTATTTTAGGAAAAGAATGATGTACTTACATCCCTAAATATGTATCTTTACTGTTATGAAAAAATATCTGACC
>NW_012139413.1:10863756-10864876 GCF_000956105.1 Propithecus coquereli
ACAAATGTTGGCGAGGATGTGGAGAGACAGGAACACTTTTACACTGCTGGTGGGACTGCAAATTAGTGCAGCCTCTGTGGAAAAGAATTTGGAGATACCTGAGAGAGCTAAAAATAGAAATACCATTGGATCCAGCAATAGCACTATTAGGCATCTACCCAAATGATCTCTAGAGTTTTAAATGCCATTGTGCCACTGCTGATCCATCAAATTGTTCTTAAAAAATTACCCAACAAAAACAAGAAGACAGAACAAAACAAACAAAACAAAACAAAAACAGGAAAATGTGATGCCTATTTTAGAGACTGCAATTACCACCACTGGAAAGTAGGTACATGATCCCAGTACCTTAACTAATGGTACACATCTCTTTTGACAACTTCCTCAATTCAAACTGAAGAATGATCCTGGGAGGGAGGGGGATTGAGACCAACTGCATCCACTTAGATTAACAATTAGGACAGAGAACTGAGGCCACCTATGTCACCTATGGCATAACTAGATTTTCTATGAAATTTTTGTTTAGAAATATTTGTTGACCAATAAAAAAATGTAACTGATTTAGAAAATTTCTTCAACCAATTTGTCTGGGAAAAATAGTTTGCTTATCTGAGCAAACAGCTCTCCTTTCAAGACAATATATGGCTCACCTGGCAAACGGCTTGCATATCAAACAACAGTTTATCTAAGACTAACTTTAACACCCTCACCTTACTATATCCACCAACCTTAAATTATTATCCCATAAAATCTGCTCAGCCTAATCAGTTTTCTGCCTAAAATGACTCTAAACCACTTGAATTGGACCTCATAACTTTATAAATGTCTTTTTTTGCATTTCTCTTTGAGACATTACTGAGACTTTGTTAGGGAATTAAACACCTATCTAAGACCTGTTACTGTAGTAGAACCAATAAACTGAGCTTTGCCTAACCAGTTGATTTTTTGATGATCTTTTGAAGAGTGGACAACAAATAGACACATTCATTCCTAATATTTCAGTTAAATTTATCAATATTCAAGTTAAGAAGAAACGGAGAGAAAAGAGCAATAATTAACCATTGCAGCCAGAAACTGCTCCACAAATTGGCAAATAAAAGAATTTTTCTATCACCCTAAA
>NW_012139413.1:10864926-10866217 GCF_000956105.1 Propithecus coquereli
TGTACCAAAAAAGAAAACTTGTTTATTGAAGTAGAGAATTTTTCCATTATAAATCATATGAAGGTCAGATTCATGGTGTAGTTAGAGTTTGCCTTTACCCAGTTTAAGAGATTAATTTGGTTTCTCTCCTAGGAATTGAAATTTGTAAGTGACAAAAAGCTTGGAGAATGCCTAATTCAAACTCTTTCATTTTAAATGAGAAAATAAATAAATATGAGGAAACATGATCATCTTCCTAAGGTTATGCAGCTACCTAGCTTCTTTTAGATGTCCTATTTCAGGGGTCTTTAATATCAGAGAGTCCATTTTTCTTACCACATAATCTCATTCTCCCTTACCTATTCTTTCATGGCCGTAGACCTTAGTCTCAGGAATGAATGTCTCTTCTTGCTGACATTATATCCCACCAGAGTGGTTCTTGCCAACAACCCCCGATGACACCAGGCTTCATATCTCCTCCCCTGAGTTCCATCCCCTGAAATCTCATGAATGAGCCCTCCAATCTTAACTATTCCCTTAAGTCTCTGCTTAAGCTATTGGTTGTCCTTTGGAATTCAGATATATCACAGCCTGATTGAGGACAGGTGAGGAACATTGCCAAGTGTCTAGCTGCCTGAGAAGCTGAAGATAATTCTGGAAGATAATACTTCTTAAAAAGGAAAGTGAAGCAGCAAATAAGAACCAACAAAAAGCCTACTTTCATAAAAGAAAAGAGAAAATTATGATCACACTTAGATTTCCCCAGTCAGAATCACCATAGACACATTTGAAATCTAAAGAAAATGAAAGCTAAAATAGCTGTTTTTAAATAATAAAAACAATGCTCAGGCACCATGAGACTAAAACGAACATAAAAGCAGGAATATGAAAGCCCTTTGCACATTAGTCCTGCAGACTTCAGTAGTATTGACAGCAAGAAGACACTCCTGATGGCTTTGAGAGAGGACACCACTAGTGTTAGCACTCATTCTGAACATCAACAGTAGAAGCAATAGAAAGCCTCATTAGCAAGCATCACCAACAGGATCTATAACAGCAGAGCAGCACACTGTATAATAAGCACGGCAACTTGGCTTGTAGACAAATATAAAAAGCTTACTGGGTAACATGTTAGAAGCCCTGGAGATTCCATAAGAACAAGTCAGACTGACACCTAGAACAGTGCTATTGATTAGTTTCTCCTGGAGCTCTGGGCTTGAGGAAATATAAGTTAGAGTCTGATCTCTTGCCTACTGTTCTGGCTCCAATCCAAATCAATGTTTAAATATTACAATTCTTCTACGTAGGCAAT
>NW_012139413.1:10879102-10881117 GCF_000956105.1 Propithecus coquereli
TGGGAAAAAATAAATATGTAATTTAATGGGAGGAACTTTGTATAGTCCAATGATACTGTGCTATGAAGTAAGGATTAGAATTAAGCATACATTCTGCACCTCACTGTTTCCATTTTAAACAAAGAAGAAAAATAAGCATTGTCGAGTTATAACAAAGGATATCCATGACCTAAGTGGTCAGGAGGTAAAGTTGGGGATGCCTTAATGATGACCACAGTTTGAGATTTGTCCTTAGGAAGTAGGTGACCCTACAATGTGCACTCTTTATGGAGAAACAAATGAAAGTAAGGTAGAAGAGCAGAGAGTGAAAATGAAATAAATGCAGCAAAATGGAGTCTGAATTTAGTGCACAAAAAAAGTGCAAAGCAAATGGGAATGCAGGGAGAAGCAACAACAATAAAATAAAAAGCAGAGTGGAAGGAGGAAGTGGATCAGAAGAAAATTTCAAAAATAAAAAAAGTGTTCAGACAAGAAAGAAAGTAGGAGAAAGTTGCAATAATTGTAAGAAGATTCACAGGTATGGTGGGCAAGCTATAATGTCCATATACTGATAAAAGAATTTAGTGGCTTTGTAAGGTTGATCAAAAAATATAACATGATTACAGAGACTACAGAGGAATAGAGCAGTGTTCTGTTTGGTTTTGTTTCATCTGGTTGTGTTAACGACAATAAGTGCTTTAGAGTGGATGAGTAAAGTAATGGTTTTTGACTTTTAATGGACATCACAATTACCTGGAGGGCACATTAAAGCACAGATTGTGCTGAGCCAAACTACCAGAGTTTCTGATTCAGAATGTCTGTGCTGTGCTCTGAGAATTTGCCTTTCTAGCAAGTTCTGAGATGATGCTTATGCAGCTGGCTGAGGACCACTCTTTGAGAACTACTGGTCTCAACAATGTTAGGAATAATCGGTCTAAGTAGGTATTTATAAAATAACTAGCTGATTGCAGTGTGTTTTCCCAGGAAAAGCTTTTCCAGAGAAAAAAGCCTTTGCTTGGACCAGAAGTCCAAGTTCTTAAAGGTGGGGCATTTTCATGGCCAAATTATTTTGAGAGAACAGATCAGGCCATAGTTTAAAAAAAAAAAAAATCACTCAGAAAGGATAGGATTTGGGAAGCCTTAGCCATAGGCTAAGGAGGACTTTGACATTGTGATACAGAGTTTGAAGACAGGAACTTAAGATATGATGTAAGGAGTAATAGGAATGCTGAGTCGTAAGCCAAAAAGCCTTATTAACAGAGGTTTTGACACATTGTGGTGGTTAAGAACAAATCTTAAGGATTAGTAGACCATGATTCAGCTTCTGGCTCTTGTTTACTGTTGTTATTCCAGGGGCAAGTTATTCAGCATTTTCCATCTTGGTTTCCTTATTTTAAAATGGAGATAATAACACATAATTATATTAATCATGATTAGCAATCTACTGTAACAACCCACCCCCAAATTTCCATGTCTTGACAGAGTAAGTTGATTTCTTACTGATATAAATTTCAATGTAACTCTTTCTAGTCGGGAAGATCTTTAAGGCAAACCCTTCTCACAGTGACTCAAAGACTCAGGCTGGCTGCATTTCATAATTCCACCTCCTGTGGCTTCGAGGTTGTCCTGATGTAATCCTAATGACAGATGAAAAGGCAGGTGGAAAGAAGAGAAAATATGAGCATTGCACAACAATATTTAACCTACTTAGCACAAAGTGATAATCGTCACTCTCATTGAAATTCCAGTGGCAAAAACCAGTCATATGACCACATGCAGATACAAATAGAGCTGGAAATGCAGTCCCTAAAGCTTCCAAACACAAATCTACACTATGAAAGGGGACTATGAATGATCTTGTCAACCAGTCATATCTGTCACACTAGCTCCAAGAATTGTTCTAAATATTAAAATAAACCACTACATGTAAAGTAGAAATAGTGAGGATGACAATTATCCTAGTATACTGGTTCTTAAAGTGGCAAATGGTGATGGCCAGTCCTGGGAGCATTGAAAGACAGATCAGAAATTTTTAA
>NW_012139413.1:10881838-10883973 GCF_000956105.1 Propithecus coquereli
TGTTAAGATTAATCAGTAGGTTCAGTTGATGAGAGCCCAATTTTCCTTTAATAAGTTTCTTGTCAACCTGTGATTTAATGGTTTTAGTAGCCATTGATAATCAAAGCCTAGACCCATGTGATGATGGTGATTTTATATGGTACTATTTGCATTTATTAGTTGAAATGATTCTGTGAAAAACTTCTTACTCTATTCACTCTGAAGTACCATTGAAAAAGGTATCAGTTTTCATAATGATGAATTAGTGCTCCAAAAATCTTCAACAGTTGCAACAAGTTTTCTTTTTGTATCATGAATTCATAAATTTTTACATAACTAAGGCTTGTAACGCTGTTACTCTTGCAGACTCCTAGCGGCACCTTCTTGGTGGACTTGGGTAAGAAATGGGCAAAGTCCCTGGATTGCCAGTCAAAGTCTCTCACTCTCTTCCCTCACTCTGTGCTGGGCTGCTAGAGTTGGGGGAGGAATGATGTGGGCACTCTCATATGGCCACTGTAGCTAGGTCTTCACCAGGCCAGTCTCACCCAAAGTCCATGGTAAATCCTGCCAGAACTGGGTCACTCTTCAAGGCAGTGTGTTTCCTTCTGGCTCCAGGCGGATATTGAAATGTCATCCAGGGCCTTCAAGTGTCTGCTTGGCACTTTATTTTACTGTGGCTGAGATGGTATCCAATTTGCAAAGCAAAGTTCTCTGAACTCTTCCATTTCCTTTCCCCAAGTGGAAAAATGATTCTTCCTGAGCCATTCTGCCTTGCAATTGGGGTGGGGTGATACAGGCACTGGTTTGGCCACTGCTACTGGTTTCTCGGTGGTTCATGTGCATCCTAAGCCCACTGGCTCTGAGCCAGCATAACCACAGGAATTGTCCAAGGACTGCAGCCTTGTTACCTCACTGCCTTACGAATTTAGTCCAAATACCAGGCCTCTTTTTGTTAGTCAGTGTTGGGGCTAGCTGGAAAGTGGGTTTCACATTGGAGTATTTCCCTCTCTGGCTGAGCTGGTCTAAATGCTCCCTCTGTGGGCACTGTCAGTATTCTGCCCTGTGTTGTTCTCCTCTGGACTGGGCAGCCCTGTGTTCCAGCAAAGTCCCACAATCAATTCTCTCTCCCTCACTCAAGCTCACAGCTTCTCTTTCTACTGAGTGTGCTTATAACACCCTAGCAGTGGATGGAGGAGGTTTGGGGTAGGCAGTACAAAACTGTGTTTTCTGCCCTCCTCAATGCCTCTTTCCTGGATGTAATGGTAAAACCAGGTAGTATGATTGCTCACCTGATTTTTAGTTCTTCTGAAGGTGCTTCCTTGTGTGGGCAGTTGTTGAATTTGGTGTTCATGTGGAGGGACAATCACTGGGGGTTTCTATTCAGCCATCTTGCTCTGCCTCAATCTCCTCACTCTGTTAGTTTTTGCTTTACACATTTGAGAGTTCTGTTGTTAGGTGCGTGTATATATGTATAGTTCCAGGTCAGTAGAACATAATAATTAAAATTGTAGGTTAAGCGGTGCCCAAGCTGGATCAATGCCATGCTCATGGATTAGGAGAATCAACATTGCTATAAGATCTATAATACCCACAGTTATCTCCAGATTCAATCCAATCCCTATTAAAATATCAACATCATTTTTTACAGATCTAGAAATAATAATTCTATGCTTTATATGGAACCAGAGAAGACTCATATAGCAAAAGCAATCTTGAGCAAAAAGAACAAACTGGGGGGCATCAATTTACCAGATTTCAAGCTATACTATAGGGCTATAGTAACTAAAACAGCATGGTAATGGTACAAGAACAGAGACATAGACCAATGGAACAGAACTGAGAATCCAAATATAAAACCATGCTCATATAGCCATTTAATCTTTGACAAAGCAGACAAAAACATACATTGGGGAAAAGAATCCTTATTCAATGAATGGTGCTGGGAAAATATGATAGCCATCTGTAGAAGACTGAAACAAGATCCACACCTCTCACCTCTCACCTCTCACAAAAATCAACTCACACTTGATAACAGACTTAAATTTAAGGCATAAAAGTGTAAGAATGCTAGAAGAAAATGCTGGAAAAACTCTAATAGATATTGGCTTAGGGAAAGAATTTATGAAGAAGACCCCAAAGGCAATCACAGCAACAAC
>NW_012139413.1:10887957-10890040 GCF_000956105.1 Propithecus coquereli
AGACAGATCCTGCATGCTACTAGTTAATTAATACATATTTAACGAATACAGGAAAAAATGATCATATGAGAAGGGAATGAAAAGTACTGAGTTACTTCTTCACATAATATTTCAATGATTCTAAGAGGCTCGTGTATAAGATTCATCATTATTTTATGAGCCATTAAATGAGGGAAAAATAGTACTGATTATTGTAAGATGCCATCAATTATGAGACAAATTCTAGTTTTAGAGCTGTGAAAATGGGAGCAAACACAAATGTCTCCAACAATTGATGAAAATTGATACATATTATCAAAGTTAAATTGTGCCACTTTACCATCATACCAAAAGAAATGAACTTTTTAACCTCAAAAGAACTGACTAGGGGAGGAGCCAAGATGGCGGAGAGAAAAGCCGCCAGTCAGAGTATCTCTGCAAAAAAGACGAATTTTAGAAGAAAGAGAAAAAAATAAGCTAGCAGAGAAACATAGATCGGGTGAGGGTTGGAAGGAAGGGTGCCTGAAACTACAGGAGACTCCATGGAAAGACGTTGCGGAGGAGAACTGGAAGGAGAAAAGTCCTGAGAGGCTTGGAGACCAGTGACAAGGATAGGTGGAGCAGATAACTTTCCCCTCCCTTGCATCTCGGACTGCTGGTGGGCTCCTGAGCGGTTGGAGAGACCTGCCGACACCAGCCCAGAGACGGCTGCTGCCAGTGAGCAGTGCCCTCTTGCGGACACAGCGCTGGGCTCTCAGCCCCCTCGGGGCACCTCCCTGGGTGCAGATCCGAGCCTAGCAGCAGACGCCATAGTGCTCCATTCTCTCCTTCCCCCTCCCTACCCGTGGGTGCCCATAAAGACAATTTAGCCATCACAGGGAGGCATCTCCAAGGAAAGGGACCTTTCCTTTTGGGGCCCTACAGCAGACTGAGGGGTACTCAGACTGCGAGTTCCCTACCCACCAGCCCTCCCAGGTGCTACTTGCCTGGAGACTCCAGGAGAGTGGGGCAAATCCCGAGGTGGAGTGAAATCAATCCAGCTTGGGGACCCTGTAGGTGATTCAAGACTAGCACCTCTCCCCCTGGCAGGGTCAGGGATTGATCTCCAGGGTCCAGGGGTCAGGCCTGAAGACCAGACCCCGTACACTCAGGTCACGATAGCACTGCCCTGGGACACGGAGGAGAGATCTGTGAAAGACCCTACTGAGGAGTGTGTGCCTTCAGGAGCAGATCAGCATGCCTGACCGGCAATCCTCCTCCTAAAAGAGGGCTGTGCACCCAGGTCAGGCTGCGATCCTGGGTAGGGAACCTCCCGGCCCACGTCACAGACAGGGGAGATCCATTGGCCTGGGGTCCTGCTTGCTGGCAGGGGCCTGGGAGAGGCCACGGAAATGGGGAGAGTGGAGGGGAGCGAGACCTGCTTCAGAGTGCGGGTCTTGGACAGCTCCAGCTGCCAAGCCCAGACTTTCAGCTGAGTGGACCCATTTCAGCCCCTCCTGGCAGCTTTGCACAGAAACAAAGAGCAGACCTTTGAACCTGCTAGCAGCAGTTGTGGAGCCTGAGGGCAGGCTTGCCCAACCAAGCCCCACCCAGACTGACTCCTTCCACTGAGGTGAAGAATAAGGACAAACCAGGAAATCGCAGGGCCCCACCTTCTACCCGAGGCACAAGAGGGCCTCTCTAGAGGAATAAGAGCTAGCTACAGGACCCAAAAACAGCACCGCAGATCGCTCCTCCCTGCAAGTGCCACCTACTGACAGGGAGGTCATCCTGCACACCCTTTTACTGCATCTACTGATTCATCACAAAGGGTGTGGTCGAATCTCACCCACAAACACCACCTACTGGCTCAGAGACTAAACAGGGCATGTCATTATCCAAACAAAAATTTAAAAGCAAAAAGGAACAACTGATCCAGATGGGAAGGAACAAGCGAAAGAACTCTGAAAGTATGAAGACTCAAATGGAAAGCACACTCCCAAAGAGGAAGAACAGCTCCCCAGCAATGGACATTAACCAAACTCAGAACACTAAAATGACAGAAGAAGAATTTCAAACATGGATTGCAAGAAGACTGAATGATATCCAAGAAAAAATGGATAAG
>NW_012139413.1:10890090-10892695 GCF_000956105.1 Propithecus coquereli
AGCAATTTGAACAGATGAAAATATATTCTTCACATAGTAATTTTTCCATGATTGCTTAATAAAAACCAAGGAAGTACTGGTAAATACTACCCCAGAGAATGCTTTTAATGATAACAAACACAAGCGTTATTTCAATCTCTACATGTAATAGACACTGCGGACCCATCTCACTCAAACTTTCCGCAGGAATGCTTACTTCTGTAACTCCCTGATGTGGCTTCTTAGAGACCACTTTCTCAAGCAACCTCTTTCTCTGATCACTTCTGTTAAGACACACCCTAAAGCTCTATTATTGACTTTCTTTTACTGTATAAATTTTTCTTGAGCAATTTAGCGGATACCCAAAGCTTCACCTTCGAACTACGTACCAATGATTCACACATCTATATTACCATCCCAGGACTCCTTCCTTAGGTCCAGTCCCTCACATCAACTCCCAGATGTTTGGTAGTTATCTAAAACTCATCTGGTTTTTAAACAAAACTGCTTTCCTCTTGTATTCCCTGTTTTGGAAATTCAAACCATTGCCAAACTTCTGCCAAAGCACACAGACCAGCCCCGCCTCAATTCTATCTTCTTACTAGTTTTCTACATCTAAATGATGTTTCTCATCCTTACTGTTACTGCCTTATTTCAAGCCCTTATTATTTTTTTGTTTTTATTTGTGCACAAGTCTGCCTTGCTCAGCAGAAAGTTCTTTGAAAGGAAATCCTGCTTTATCTTTAACTCAACATAAAGTATAGACAGATCCTGCATGCTATTAGTTAATTAATACATATTTAATGAATACAGGAAAAAATGATCATATGAGAAGGGAATGAAAAGTACTGAGTTACTTCTTCACATAATATTTCAATGATTCTAAGAGGCTCGTGTATAAGATTCATCATTATTTTATGAGCCATTAAACGAGGGAAAAATAGTACTGATTATTGTAAGATGCCATCAATTATGAGACAAATTCTAGTTTTAGAGCTGTGAAAATGGGAGCAAACACAAATGTCTCCAACAATTGATGAAAATTGATACATACTATCAAAGTTAAATTGTGCCACTTTACCATCATACCAAAAGAAATGAACTTTTTAACCTCAAAAGAACTGACTAGGGGAGGAGCCAAGATGGCGGAGAGAAAAGCCGCCAGTCAGAGTGTCTCTGCAAAAAAGACGAATTTTAGAAGAAAGAGAAAAAAATAAGCTAGCAGAGAAACATAGATCGGGTGAGGGTTGGAAGGAAGGGTGCCTGAAACTACAGGAGACTCCACGGAAAGACGTTGCGGAGAACTGGAAGAAGAAAGGTCCTGAGAGGCTTGGAGACCAGTGACAAGGATAGGTGGAGCAGATAACTTTCCCCTCCCTTGCATCTCGGACTGCTGGTGGCTCCTGAGCAGCTGGAGAGACCTGCCGACACAAGCCCAGAGACGGCTGCTGCCAGTGAGCAGTGGCCTCTTGCGGACACAGCGCTGGGCAGACCCGAGCCTAGCAGCAGATGCCATAGTGCTCCATTCTCTCCTTCCCCCTCCCTACCCATGGGTGCCCATAAAGACAATTTAGCCATCACAGGGAGGCATCTCCAAGGAAAGGGACCTTTCCTTTTGGGGCCCTACAGCAGACTGAGGGGTACTCAGACCGAGAGTTCCCTACCCACCAGCCCTCCCAGGTGCTACTTGCCTGGAGACTCCAGGAGAGTGGAGCAAATCCCGAGGTGGAGTGAAATCAATCCAGCTTGGGCACCCTGTAGGTGATTCAAGACTAGCACCTCTCCCCCTGGCAGGGTCAGGGATTGATCTCCAGGGTCCAGGGCTCAGGCCTGCAGATCAGACCCCATACACTCAGGTCACGATAGCACTGCCCTGGGGCACGGAGGAGAGATCTGTGAAAGAGCCTACTGAGGAGTGTGTGCCTTCAGGGGCAGATCAGCATGCCTGACCGGCAACCCTCCTCCTAAAAGAGGGCTGTGCACCCAGGTCAGGCTGCGATCCTGGGTAAGGAACCTCCCGGCCCACGTCACAGCCAGGGGAGATCCATTGGCCTGGGGTCCCGCTTGCTGGAAGGGGCCTGGGAGAGGCCACGGAGATGGGGAGAGTGGAGGGGAGCGAGACCTGCTTCAGAGTGCGGGTCTTGGACAGCTCCAGCCACCAAGCCCAGACTTTCAGCTGAGTGGACCCATTTCAGCCCTTCCTGGAAGCTTTGCACAGAAACAAACAGCAGACCTTTGAACATGCTAGCAGCAGTTGTGGAGCCTGAGGGCAGGCTTGCCCAGCCAAGACCCACCCAGACTGAATCCTTCCACTGAGGTGAAGAATAAGGACAAACCAGGAAATCGCAGGGCCCCACCTTCTACCTGAGGCACAAGAGGGCCTCTCTAGAGGAATAAGAGCTAGCTACAGGACCCAAAAACAGCACCGCAGATCACTCCTCCCTGCAAGTGCCACCTACTGACAGGGAGGTCATCCTGCACACCCTTTTACTGCATCTACTGATTCATCATAAAGGGTGTGGTCGAATCTCACCCACAAACACCACCTACTGGCTCAGAGACTAAACAGGGCATGTCATTATCCAAACGAAAATGTAAAGGCAAGAAGGAACAACTGATCCAGATG
>NW_012139413.1:10896527-10898296 GCF_000956105.1 Propithecus coquereli
TGTCTCCTTAGACAGTTCTTATTTTGATACTGGCAGGAACTAATGAATTTTTCCAGACTTGTATCTAGTTTTTATTATGCTCCTATATAATCTTTATTATGCTTTCACAAAATCTATTTTAATGCATTGTATTAATATTAGCAAGACTGGGCTGAGAATGCCACAGTTCTCTTTAAATCTTAAAATTGGGAGAGACTCTTTCCTTTAGTGAGTGAAGAAACTGGATCCAAAAGTGTTAAGTCACTAGTCCAAGTCACATGGCGTTAATGGCAGACCTGAGACTAGAACTAGGACACTGGATGCAAAATATTCTCTTCTGATAACTTAGGAGTGTATCCCAAATTTCACTGTGCCAGTTTTATCCTGTGTCAGTCTACCTAAATCGGAAGTGTCTTCCCCACAATCCCCTTTCCTGTGTATTTTCCTATTAGGGTTGGCCAAAAGAGAAGTGTGTGAGATTCGGAAGTCAGACACAAAGCAGCCATTACACCTTGAAAGTCAGCAAGACTACACATATGAAAGACAGATGCAAAGGGGCCAGCAGATTCCAGCTTGTCCTATGCTCCTCTACTCCAGGTGCAGCTCTCCTTCCCATCTGCTGGTCCTACTGACCAGTAGTGACCCCAGATACGGGAAAAATGGTCTCCAGGGAGCTCTCTACCAGCTGTTCCTTAGAGTTCTACTCTAGCCACTGCTGTTTCTGGCCTTAGAAGGCCTGCTAGTGACTTTTCTTGATCGTCCAACTCCTCCTTTCAGATCCTCTTTCCCCAGTGACTCCTACAATTGTGGGAAAGGATATTCCTATAATAAATTCCTTATTCCACAATGCTCACAGTGGCTCTGCTTCCCTGAGTTCTGACTGACACATCCAATTAATTACCACATCTTACACATCATTTTTTAAGGAAAAGTTTGATAAGCTGACATTTAGAAGATATTAATTATAACAAAAAACCTATTATAGTATAAATTAGCATACAGATTTACACATACAGATCTAACCTTCATTCTTAGAATATAATTTTGTATAGTAAAAACCTAATATAATATGATTTTGTTTCCAAAGAGTATTGATAAGTAAACCATACAAGGATTAAACCTGTGATTACATAAACACATTGATATAATGAAAGATCTAAGAAGCTCCTTATCGTGGTATTTTTCAAACTTGTTTGTAAATATGCCAAACTGTCAGAAAGGCCTTGAAGGCATTACCAAGTTCATGCCCACATAAGCACGTTTTTTGACTAACTCAGTGAATAATGACTTATTGGTTGGCTGAATAAATAAAAGAATGAATAAAGAGCATCTCTATCTTGCAATTAGTACAAATGGGATTATTGCAATTGAAAATGAGTCTGGCTTTTCTACTTCTTTTTATTATGCACTTCCAATCCACACTCAGCCGGGCTGTTTCTGAAAAATGTTGGTGTGAATACACCCTTCAATATTTCTTCCACACTGGCTATAAATATAATCTAGGCATAAATCATCAAAAGTAAATACCAGTGAGCACTTTAATCCTTTATAATAAATCAGGGAAACGGGGAGCCTACGCCTAATGATGAAGTGTTAGCGTAGGTCAAACCAGCAGTTGCTGAGGAGGGAGTACTTTAGAAAACAGGGAGCATTTTGTTAAAGACTCTGAATTCCACTATAGGGTGGAAATTTTTTCCATGCATTTCTCTCTTCTGGTTAAGTGCTGCCATTGTTTTACTTCAGCAAATCAAATAAGAACAAGATTTTTTCTGAATGCATACTGTCTCAAT
>NW_012139413.1:10898346-10900125 GCF_000956105.1 Propithecus coquereli
TTCAGGCTTCTACCTTAACTCTTTTCTTCTTACCATTAAACATAAATTCACAAAGTGAGACAAAATATTTTCATATCTTCTTCTTATAATTTGTCAGTGAGAAAAGTTACTGAAAGATTTCACCTACTAAAAAAAGCAAATGTTTGTATTGTCTATAGAGCACTACTCTTTCCCCCAAAGACTGCTCAGTTGCTTGGAGGATGTCAGGATGAATTGACTGGATAAACTTAGGAGATAACTTATAGCACCATCTCTTCCTGACTCTGCTACTTTTAAGATTGCCTTTTGAGGAAGGTAACACAATTATAATGAGAAGTCAGAATGTATTCAGCTGTGTATAATAAAAACCATACACAGTGCTTAACCAAGAGAGCGATTTATTTTCTCAAAGAATGAGAAGCCCGAGCTTGGCAATTGAGAGCCGGTGTAGATGTTCAAACAACCAGTCTCCCTCTATCTTCTCACTTTACCATTCTTCATATGTGGTCACAAAATTGCTACTGCATGTCTGGCCATTGCAGCTGGATTACGGGCAGGAAAATCAGTGTCATATATTTAGATTGCGGGCAGGAAAATAAATGTAGTATATTTATCATGATAACAAAATCTTCCCAGAAATTCCAGTAGACTCCCACTCATATCTCATTAATCAGAATGATGTCACAGAACCACTTACTACTATAAGAAATAGTGGAGAATAAATAAAATGTTTTATTTTCAGCCGTGTGGATTTCTGCTCCATTATAGTTCTTCTAATAATGAAGAAGGGACAAAGATGTGGGGTTTGCTATTTGTAGTGTCTGTGACATGAACTATGTCTGTTCAAGTACTTTGAAGCTTGATAGCACAGAAAATGAGCACCCAAGCTCCAAAAAATGACTGAAACTGCTATCTAATTTTATTAACAATTTATATGTGATAAGGTATAAAGATCCACAATTATTTTAATGGTGAAAAGAATAACTAAATTTGATTTCTCTACAGTCATATGTTTCTAATCAGACTATGCAATAAAATACTTTCTAAATATTTCCATTTCTTCCATCACTCTCCTAAGGAAGGCCGAGATTATTGCTATTACTTTTTCATTGGTTCCCACACTTCCGGCTTCAACCCATTTCAGATTCAGGCTCCAAATACCTGTCAGAAAGCTTGAAAACACATATCTAACTATGCCAAACTTATACCAAATACTTTTTTATCTCTTCCTTCAGAAAACAAGCCTTAGCTTATCTGCTAGATGAAGACCCTGTATAACCCAGCCTCTCTCTGCCTCTCCAGCTTGGATTTGTGCCTATGCTTCTCTTGCATCTGACATTCACAAAATAACTTAATAGTTCTAATTCATGGGGTTCTTATTGGGACTAAATAAAGTGCTTAGCCCAATGCCTGGCACACTTTTCCAGCATTGAGCAATATTTCTCCAGCCTCTTCTCATTTGATGTTCCTGCGATTTACCTTTTGCATTCTCTTCTCTTCATCAGGCTAACTTCTTTTCATCAAACTGTAACAAACAAACAAAACTAAGAGGAAAAGAGTCACCTCAGTTCAGACACCAATCCTTCAAAGATATCTTTTCTGGCTTTCTTCTGAGCCCTCATGAGATTGCATGACTAAAGCTGTCATAGAAGCCAGCTCCTCATACTGAAATTATCTATATAGATGTTTGTGCATTGGGCTAGCCTGTTGCTTGTGTTTCTTTGAATAATTGTATCATCAGTGTTAGCATTTAGTAGGTGCCTCCTAAATGTTTGACAAAAGTAATTATGTCACATATAC
>NW_012139413.1:10900175-10901987 GCF_000956105.1 Propithecus coquereli
CTTCATTTATTTTCAATAATATTCCCATGAAGGAGAACTATTATTAAGTTACTTTGAGAATAAGAAGACTGATGTTTACAGAGCTTAGTAATATGCCTGTGATTACCTAGAGGGGAAGTGGCAGAGCTGAGATGTGAAGTAAGGTTTGCTCAGTCCAGAGCCCAAGTATATAACTACCAAACTATGTTATATTCAGACAGCTTTGGGATTTACTGTCAAAAGTAGCTGGATTTGGGCCTGCCTCCCATAGTTCCTAGGTGTGTGATCTTAGGCAATTAGCAGAACCTCTGAGACTTAGGGCTTTAATTTGTAAAAATTAGAATATGTCTTTCCCCTCAAGGTTTTTTGTAAGAATTTGCAAGTATAGTGAAAGAACACAGCTTTAAGTTGATCAATGTTAGTTCTTTACTTTTATAATGACCTGTTGACAATTGCTGATGTTACTTACATTAAATTACTGCTTTAATATTTAAAATTGGGATTTTTAAAGTAATGGACTCTTTATTTTATAAAACAGTTTTAGGTTTACAGAAAAATGAGTAGCTAGTACAAAGAGTTCCCATATACTCTCCTAGCCTGTACAAAATTTCCCATATTATCAATATTTTGCATTAGTATGGTACATGTGTTACAATTAATGAACCAGTATTGACACATTATTATCACCTAAAATCCCCAGTTTACATTAAGGTTCATTCTTTGTATTATACAGTTCTGTGGGTTTTGACAAATGTGTAATATCATGTATCTGTAATTATAGCATACAAAATAGTTTTACCACTCTAAACATCTCCGGTGTTCCACCTATTCATCCCTCCTTCCCACATCTCTAAGCTCCTGCCAACCACATATCGTTTTACTGTATCTATAGTCTTACCTTCTACAGAATGTCATATAGTTGGAATCATATGGTATGAAGCCTTTCAGATTGGCTTCTTTCACTTAACAATATGAATTTGCCTTTCCCTTCATGTTTTTTCATGGTGTGGTAGCTCATTGCTTACAATAATATTCCATTGTATGAATGTTCGTTTTTCCATTCACCTATTTCAGGATATCTTGGTTTCTGCCAGTTTGGGCAATTATGAATAAAGCTATTATAAACATTTGTGTGCAGGTTTTTGTGTGGACAAAAGTTTTCAAATCCAATGCATAAATACCTAGGAGCATGATTGCTGGATGGCATAGTAAGACTATGTTTAGCTTTGCAAGAAATTGCCAAACTGTCTTCCAGTGTGACTATGTCATTTTACATTCCCCAAAACAATTGGGAGTTTCTAATGCTCCACATCTTCTCCAGCATGTGGTATTGTGAGTTGTAGGGATTTTATCCATTCTGATAGGTATGTATTGGTATCTTATTAATTTCATTTGCAATTCCCTTATGATATATGATACTGAACATCTTTTCATATATTTATTTGTCATCTTTATATATTCTTTGGTGAAGTATATGTTCAGATTTTTTGACCATTTTTACATTGGGTTGTCTGTTTTCTTAGTGTTGAGTTTTTAAGAGTTCTTTGTAAATTTTGGATATGTCCTTTATTACATCAGTGTTTTGCAAATATATTCTCCCAGTATGTGGCTTAACTTTTCATTCTATTCACAGTGTTTTTTGCAGAGCAGAAGTTTTTAATTATAATAAAGTCCACCTTATGAATTTTTTTCTTTCATGATTCATTTGATGTTATGAATTTGATGTTTTTTCTAAAACTCATCACCACACAGAAGGTCACCCAGATTTAATTCTATGTTATCTTCCAGAAATTTTATCATTTCATGTTTTATATTTAGGACTATGATCCACTT
>NW_012139413.1:10911572-10912005 GCF_000956105.1 Propithecus coquereli
AGATGAGATACATATGTATATAACTTTACTACAAGATTGAACATTCTCAGCATCACAGGTGAAGTGTATGTTAAGTTCTGACAAAATCGGAAGAGGCAGAAATTACTTTCAGATGGAGAGATCGGGGAAATCTTCTTGGAGTAGGCAGCATTTGAGCCAACCCTTGAAGCAAAGTCAGACTGGGGGTTCTGAAAGATAGTTTAACAAAATTAAGGAAGGCAAAGGCCTGTAAGTAAGGTTATAAGACAAAATCCTAAATAAATTTGGATTGCAAATAAACAACAAAATTTTGGTATAGGAATGTACCACAACTTACAGAGGATATGTGTATATTAAAAAATATTTGTTATTTATCTGAAATTTGATTTTTTTTATTTCAGCATATTACGGGGATACAAATGTTTAGGTTACATATCTTGCCTTTGCCCCGCCC
>NW_012139413.1:10914419-10915552 GCF_000956105.1 Propithecus coquereli
TACTAAGACTGGATAGTAATCACTAGAGGCTATTTCTTTGAAGAATTTGCTTTCTACCTTGTACCAAAATGTATCTAGGTAATTCAGTTTTATATAGTTACAGAAGATGATAAAAATAGTAAAAAATACAGAAAAGATAAACGTATAAGAAAAAATATGAAGCCAGAAATGACCAATTACACGTCCTAAAGTATTATATACTTTTTGAGAGATGGATGCAATTATTTTCTGATCTCCTTAGATGCTAGGAAGAGAAGAAAACGTGATTCATTATACCCGTGCTTTTCTAACTTTAGTGTGAACGAGAATCTCTAGGATCTTAGGAAGATTCTAATTTAGAAGGTCTGGGGTGGGCCTGGCGTTCTGCGATTCTAGCAAGGTTTCAGAGGATGCCAATGCTGCTGTTCCATGGACAACACTTTGAATAGCAAGGAGTTACTTTTAAACACATTTGACATCTCTGGGCTACCACTTTTCCTACTCAATTACTTGTCTTCCCCGCTAGGATACATGTAAGTTCCTTTAGATCAAGAATAATATCTTACTCACCTGTGCAATGAGAGATGGCTCAATAAATGATCATTCCTTCTCCTTTTTCATCATTACTTTTCTTTGGCCAAAGAATGATATTACTCTAACAAGGAATGTACCATTTCTGATGAAGTTTGTAGCTTGGTGAAAATCAAGTGAAAGGAATAACACAACTATCTAGCCAATATATTTGCTGATGCAGCAAGAAAAGAAAAAGCATAATAAAGAAAGTATGATGCATTGAGTCAAATATTTTGGAAAGGAGGAGGCCTAGGAAAGAAAATAGTTCTGAACTTAAGGAGATTATGGTTTTTGATCCACATCTATCATCTGAGTAATAAGGAAAATATTATTTATACTTTCTGCTTTTGGTCCTTTCATCTGTAATACAAGATTCTAAGTTAAATATATGTATTAAAATGTTAAAGGAGACCACCAAAAGAATAGAATTAGAACATATAGCTCCTAACCACTCTATGGAATGAAAGAAAGAAAAAAGAAAACATGATAAATTCAACAAAAGACAACAAAGGAATGAAACACCACCAACAAAAAGTCACAGTAAATAGAAGTCATAAAGGAGACACAGAATAAGCCCAAAC
>NW_012139413.1:10919642-10921458 GCF_000956105.1 Propithecus coquereli
AAACAAAACAAGATCACTTTGAATGAAACCTGACAATTCAAAAATTATATGGAATGTGTTAAATTGTGGAAAACATTTTGAAAAAGAACAATAAAGCAGTGTCACTATCATAAAGTACATGGAATAAAATTCCACAGAATTCATGCCAGAATAAACAAATCAGTTAACAGAAGGAGAATTACTAACAGATCATGTGCATATGTCAATATAATTTATGGTAAAGGTGATATTTCAAGTCAAAATGTGGCTTACTTGTCGTGGCCTGGTTTCTAGGGGCCAAGGAATGAACACAGAGACAAAGAGACACAGACACACATAAAGACGGTACATGACTGCAGCCACTCCAAAGAGACACAGACACACAGAGACGGTATAAGACTGCAGCAAACTTTCTTGCTGTAGCTTCTTTATTTATAACACAGCCTGTTTGGCAACTGTCCCACCACAATTTCTTTGTTCCCACACTGTCCCGACTAAACACGTCCCTGTTCCTTGTTGTTTCGTCTCCGGTGAGCTGATGTTTGCGTCTAAACTCTCTAGCCCCTCCTGTTTGCAGGGTTAGGGCGCCCTGGACTTGCGTGCAAGGCCAAGGCATGTTCTTGAGAAAAACAACAAGGAATCGTTCCCAGACGAAGGTGTCCTCTACACCTACTAAATAAATAATCACGGGAAAATGGGTTCGCCATTTACAGAAGCAAAATAAATCCAGTCTGAGGCAAAGGGTGCCAGCCGCTCAGGAAATCCATTTCTTCAGCGGGGAAATGATGTGGCCGTTGGCTGATTCTAGGGAAGCCTACATGAGAGGTGGTGCATACCACCTCCAGACACAGCTCTGAAAATCTCACACACATGCTTCCATCTCAGCTTTTCTCTCACTGATAGCAATAAAAATGACCCTCAGGCAAGCCTTGCAAACCAAAAATGGCAAATGGCACAGCCAGAGTTACCCGGATCCCCAAATCACTCTGTGAAACCAAAGTGCCCACCTCCCATCCCTAGTCACCATTGACCTGAATTGCCTGGAGCTGGTCCTTGAGTGGAACACTTCTATTCTGTTTGACTCATTTTTTAAAAATCTGATTGCCTCAGCAGTTATGTTCCCTAACTAATACAATCTGTTTCTCATAATGAAGAAAAATGAGTCTCATTGTGGATTAAAGAGATAAGCCATTCCAAAATCCACAAAATAGGACTGGAAAATGACAATTATTTTACCTTAGAAAATTAAAACCTTCCTTTAGAAAGAAATAACTAATAAAGTTAAAAGAGAGTAACAGCTTAAGTGAAAATATTTGTATCCTATATAAAAGTTTAGTTTCTATGTAAAAGAACTCCTATAGTTTTAAAAAGAAGAAAACTAACCAATAGGAAAATTGGTAAAGTAAAACAAACAGAGCATTCATGGAAGAAAAAATGAAAAGATACTCAATATATCAAGCAGTTAGAGAAATACAAATAAAAATAAAAACTGGTATTTTTCCCCCATGTGATTAATACAAAAAATCCCCAAAATTTAATAACTAAAGAATAAATGTGGGGAAGAGTCAAGGGAACTGGCCTTGTCATGCATTGTTAATGTGAATGTAGTCCATAGGGTCTAACCGGAGACAGTCTAGCAGGTTTTATTAGATTCAAAAATCTACATGCACTTTAAGTAACAATTCTGCTTCTAGGTATCTATTATTTTTAAATACAACCTACTTCTACATTTATAAAATTATATAATTACAAGATATTCTGTGGAACATTGTTTGTAATACCAACTCCTCTCCCCAAATGCATTGCTTAATGGAGGAAAAATTAAAAGATTTGTGGT